>NC_083434.1:35893610-36193610 GCF_020745735.1 Hemiscyllium ocellatum
GGCGCCCAAGAATGGCGATACGGTTCTGTGGTGCTCGCTCAGCGAGGGGACTCCTGCTGCTGATGGTCTCAGCGGCGGGGTGGGCGAGCTTGCATCCAAGCCCATGGCTAATCACTTACGAAGGATTGCAATGCTAAACTTTTTACTTTATTTCTTTATTTTCTGCTTTATACCTCAGATTTTGTAGCTAGGTCCTTTTGTACATGACTCTGTACACTTTCGACTGTACTCTTGTATCCCACTTAAGTTTGTGATAGTCAAACCTAATTCTCATTCTGAAATGCGTAATTACAAGCCTTACTTTTTCAACTTGCTCTTTTTACTATTTTGTTTATTCGACTCTATCTCGGCTTCTCTGACGCTCCATCTCTCTCTGTCTCAGTATCTCATCCTCCTTACTTAGCAGATAAAGCAACTGTATCCTGATCCTAGAGTGAAAAGGAATTTGAACCCTTAATTTCTCTCTCTGTTCTGACCTCTCTGACCCATTTCCACTCTCTCTCTGTTGGCCTCCCAAGACGCACCCTGACATTTCCTCTTTTCCATGTCTTTCACTGGCCTCAGGGGAAATATCATCTAGCACGTTAAAAACAAGGAATCTATTCAGCGAGTCTGAGATCCCACTTGTTCCTCTGACCTGTTCCACTTCTAAATCTCAATTAAAGTGATTAATTCAGAATAATCAACTTCTGAAGCTTGTTAAAAAAAATCAAATCAAAAGTCAATACTGCAGTAGGATTCTAATCGTTTAAAGCAATAAAACTAAGAAGAAATGTTGAAATGTAACCTCACCACCTGGTCAGAAGCCAGTATAAAATGATCCAATTTATCAATTCTTTTAGTTTATAATCCCCATCTTGCTCATATATTGCTGCGATATTGGGAAATGAAAGAAGAGGAATGAGAAAAGGACAAGAGTTTAAAAGAGGGAAGTTTGAGATGGAAGAGGAAATGAAAGAGTAGGTAGAGGAGGCCTCTAATCCCCTCCTGGGCACTTCTCTGAGATGGAACACAGCCATTTGCATCCCGAATATCATAATTGACTCTGAACTGTGTTTCGGATCACATTTCTGATCTGTAACAATATTCACCCCTCTCCCAGCTTGTCTGCTATTGAAACCCTTATCTACGCCTTAGTCCCTCCAGGGATAACTATTCTAATGCACTCCTAGCCAGCCTCCTGTGTTTAACCCTCTGTCATCTTTGAATCGGTCTTGGCTGTTGCTCATTTTGAACATACCTGCTCAAACTTGCAAGTTCCTTTGTAGTCTAGTCTTTGTAAACTCGAGTCATAAATACAACTGCCTGTCTCCCAACTTTCACGAAATCCTCGTTATCTATCACTGACTTGCCTTGCCTACACTGATTCAAAACTTTCACCTCGTTTTAAAATCCAGCCATGAATTCGGCCTTCCCAAGTTATGTAATCTTGATGAGCTTTCATGTTTCTTCAACACTGGCCTTTTGGACATTTCTGACTTTGATTATCTCTCTTTGCCAGTCACATCTTTAGCTGCTTTGCCCCCAAGCTCTAGAACCCTTCTTAATAAACCTGTTCAGTGATATTATTAAACATCCTTGAAGCAAGTGGGTCTTGAACCTAGACATTATGGCCCAGAGATAGGGACACTACCACTGTATCTCTTGCACCCAGGCTTCAAAATTCCCTCTTTAAAACTCTACACATGACTCACTCTTTTCTCCACTCTGTTCTTTGGATCAGTTGGTAACAGTCTTGTCTCTAAATGAGAAGGCTGTTTGTTCAAATCCTATTCTAGGTACAAATAATCAGAACTGACAAACTGATTGAATGCTGTGTGGTGGGGCTGTTGCCCTTTGTTAAACTGGGACACTCTCTACTCCCTTGGACGAGTGGAAAAATTACCAGGGTACTATCTTGAAGAAGAGCAGACAAGCTCTCCACAGTGTCCTGGACAATATCTATCCTCTGTCAACTTTCCTGAAACAGATTGTATGGTTAATATCATGTTGCTGTGCATGGGAGCTTGCTATTCGCAATTTGGCTGCTGTTTTGCCAACACGACAACAGTGATTACCTTTTGATAATTACTTAACTGGTTGCAAAGTCACTTTGGGATGTCCCATGGTCATGAAAGTTGCCATAGAAATGCCTTTTTAAAATATTTTATGATGGCCCCATGAAGTACCATGAAAGACTTTGTTATATTATAGGTGCTATATAAATACAAGTTGCCGCTTGATGGAAGAAGGGGTGGGGAGGAGAAGGTAAGGGAAAATGTTAAAGGAGAGAAAGGGTAAGAGATTTAAGGAGCAGGAAGGTTAGACAGGAAAAGTGTGGTGGAAAAAGAAAAGAAGAAATAAAAGAAGAAAAAGAATGAAGAAAGGAAAATAGGGAAAAGTGGAAGATGAAAAGAATCTGACGAGGGAGAGGAAAGTCAGATAATGATGACTAAATACTACCCACAATTACAGAAGATTAATTCTGAACTGCTGTCATCCTTCAAATACTCCAGACAATTCAATTTCACTAACCATCCTCCCAGAATTTAGATTTCTGTCCAGCACTTCATTACTTTCTGCTTGACTTTGCCCTCCTCCTCAATCGATTCCTGCAGACAGATAGTGAATTTTTCACCTCAACAGAAGTGCCCAGATATTGCAAACAGTTCATTGGTTCTTCAGTTCAGATATTCTGTAACCAGACAGTCATGGACTCATAGAGTCATACGGCATGGAAACCAACCCTTTGGTCCAACTAGTCCACATCGAACATGTTCCCAAACTAAACTAGTCCCACCTGCCTGCAGTTAGCCTAAAACCTTCCAAACATTCTCCATTCATGTACTTATCCAAATGTCTTTTAAACATTGAAACTGTACCTGCATCCACATACCAACCACTCCCTGTGTAAAATGTTGCCCCTCATGTGGTTTTTAAATCTTTCTCTGCTCACCTTAAAAATATGCCCTCTAAGTTTTGAACTTCTAGTTTTGAACTTTTCCACCTTAGGGGAAGACTCTTTGTTATTCCCTTTATCCATGCTCCTCATGATTTTATAAACATTTATAAGATCACCCCTGAAATTCCCTGTGCTCCAGTGAAAAAAATCCCCTATCCAGCATATTTTTATAACTGAAGCCGTCCATTCCTGACCACATCCTGGTAAATCTTTTCTGCACCCTCTCCATTTTAATAATATCATTCCTATAACACAATGACCAGACTTGCACACAATGCTCTGGATTAGACCTCACCAACATGCTGTACAACCTCAGCATGATGTCACATCTTCTATACTCAAAGGTCTGAACAATGAAGGCAAGCATTCTTAAGTGCCCAGAATACATATAACGCAAATTTCAAAGAATTATGTACCAGAACCTCAATGTCTCTGTGTTTTACAACACTACCCAGGGTTGGACCATTAACTGGATAAGTTCTGCCCTGCTTGTTTTATCAAAAAGCTATATCTCGCATTTATCCAAAATAAACTCCATCTGCCACTCCTTAGCCCATTGACCCAGTTGATCAAGAGATCTTTGTATTCTTAGATAACCTGCTTTGATATCTACTATTGCATCAATTTTGGTGTTATCCGCAAACTTACTAACCATGCCTCCTATATTCTCATCCAAATCATTTATATAACTGACAAACAAAAGTGGACCCAGCACCGATCTCTGCAGAACACCACTGGTCACAGTAATCTCTGGAGCAGAGCAAAATGGAGTTGTGCTTAAGCAATATGTGAAATTTCCAATACAACAGATTCCATGGGAACTGATGGGGAAACTGAGCTTTCTGATAGGCAATTCCCCTGCAATAGGTGCCATCTGAAACAGTCCATAACATCGGAGAAGTTAGAGGGTCCATGCTCACTTAAGCGTAATAGATATTGAAGAAAAGTTAGAGAATTGAAAACAACCCTAATTCTTGGGTAATGATTGAACTGATTTCTGAACAGCCTAATATATAGTTATTCTGCACGTGCTACTGCATGATCTTGGTCTTCTGACAACCCCACTCCCATTGAAAATGGGACTGTATTGAGTCTGAAATAAATTCCGTAGTTTCCTACCATTACATGACCCTAGGTCTGAACAGCTAGTGTCACAAGGGATAACGGAGGCAAAAAATGTATACGTCATTGTTGATTGATTTGGAGATGCCGGTGTTGGACTGGGGTGTACAAAGTTAAAAGTCACACAACACCAGGTTATAGTCCAACAGGTTTAATTGGAAGCACTAGCTTTCGGAGCACTGGTCCTTCACCTACTAATAAACTACCTGATGAAGGAGCGGCGCTCCGAAAGCTAGTGTGCTT
Organism: Hemiscyllium ocellatum; assembly: GCF_020745735.1. Classification (NCBI taxonomy): domain Eukaryota; kingdom Metazoa; phylum Chordata; class Chondrichthyes; order Orectolobiformes; family Hemiscylliidae; genus Hemiscyllium; species Hemiscyllium ocellatum. The sequence goes on from NC_083434.1 coordinate 35,897,917, forward strand.
CCAATTAAATCTGTTAGACTATAACCTGGTGTTGTGTGACTTTTAACATTGTTGATTGAGACATCTCTCTCCCATTATTTAGGCTATGTGATGTAACCTAACAAATGAATACATTTTAACCAAGATAGCTATAAATTAGTGTGCAAAATCTGAAACAAAGCTCAGTTTGCACCATCATTTATGCACTAATCTTCCATTATAGATGCTCTTTCTGCTTTGATTTGTCCAATAATTCATGTGAGCAGAATAATAGGGAAATCCATGCAAGTTTTACAAATAACAGCAGGAAACTGAAATATGGATTAGACAGAACATAAGCTTTGAAACTACAATACATGTGTTTCATGCACTTTATTTAGTTTTAAGTTCAAAGTGGAGGAAAATGGAATGTGTCTTTATTGCCCAGTCCATTTTATTTTTCATATCCTCATAAGAAATCTGATCCCAGAACCCTGTGTATTCTACTTTGAAGTCGACAAGAAAGGTCTGATGAAGCCACAGTCCAATCTGCTTCTTCTCTTGTGGATAGTAGACAGTTGTGGTTGGATACCTCTCCATAAATAACATGCAACGCTGAAAAACAAGAGTGTTTGGAATTAACCAGCAAACTTCTGTGAATTACAGGAAACACTAGGAGATTAGGATTGAGACGTCTTGGAAGTCATCCTTGACTAATAGAATGAGCTTTCTTTGGAATTGTCATCTAAGGTTTGCAGACGTGGTCAAGGGGGAAAATGGAGATTAGAGAAATGTAAGCTTCCTTCACTGTACTGTAAAGGGCCCCTCAGCATTGCAGCACCTTCATGGGACCCATTATTGCTGTCTGCACATGTATGTCATGTCCCTGCCTTTGTCTTAGTTATAATCCTTGAGGTTTGAGACCCAAAGCTCTTCAACTAACAATAGTTCCTTTCTCGCAACCGAGCTGGGCATGACTGCCTCCTTATCTTTCAATCTACGTTGGTGCTTCATCCATTTTCTAGTGATAGTTCTTCTGCCTCACTGAGTATATTCCCAAATGGATAAATATGGACAGCTGAAGGCATACGTAAGGGGACATGCTGATAGGTGAGAGGGGTGGCCAGCAGTTGTTGAGGTTGAGTTAGGAACATAGGAACACAAGCAGGCCATACAGCCCCTAGAGTCTGTTCCACCATTCCATGGCATTCAATGATGGCTGACCTGTAGCCTAATTCCATATTCCTGCCCTTGGCCCATATTCCTGAGTACCTTTACTTAACAAAAAAAATCAATCACAGATTTAAAATTAACAATATATCCAGCATCTACTGCCATTTGTGGAAAAGAGTTCCAAACATAATATCATAGAGTCTTAGAGCTATATAGATCCTTTGGTCCAACTTGTCCATGCTGATTAGAGCTCCTAAATTAATCTAGTCCAATGTGCCAGCATTTGACCTATATTCTTATTTATGGGCCCATCGGGATGTTTCTTAAATGTTGTAATTGTACCTATTTCCATCTTTTTGGCAGCTTGTTCTATACATGGAACACCATCTACATTAATAAGTTGAACCTCAGGTCCTTTTTAAAATCTTTCTGCTCTCACCTTAAACCTATGCCCTCTAGTTTTGGACTTGGGAAAAAGACTTTGGCAATCCACCCTCTCCATGCCCCTCATGATTTTATAAATCTATATAAGATCACCCCTCAACCTTTGATGCTTCAGGGGAAAAAGGCCCAGCCTATACATCCTCTCCCTATACATCAAACCCTCCAATCCCAGTAACATCCTTGTAAATCCTTTCAGAATTCTTTCAAGTTTAATAACATCTTTTCTATAACAGGGTGACCAGAATTGAATGCAGTATTCTAAAAGTGACCTGACCAATGTCCTGTACAGCCATAACATGACTTCCCAACTCCTATACTCAATGCACTGACCAATAAAACCAAGTATGCCATATGCCTTCTTCACCACCCCACAACACCTACCACTCTTATTGTGTAGAAGTCTTTCATAACATTCATCCTGAATGGTCTGGCCCTAATTCTCGGACAATGCCTCTGGTTATGGAAATAGTTTATCTTTATTTACTCAGTCTTTTCCTGTTAATGTCTTGAAGAATTTGATCAGATCACCCCCTAACTTTCTAAATACTAGAAAACACAGCTAATTTGTATAAGCTCACCTCAGATCTTAATGCTGGAAATCCTGCTGTCATTCTTGTACTTACATGGTACTCTCTCCAAGGCCAATATATCCTTCCTCAGGTGTGGCGCCCAGATGTGATCTAACCAAAGTTTTGCATAACTGCAGCAAAACTTCTGCAACATTTTATTCCTGACTTAGAGATATAAAAGCCAGTATTCCATTAACATTTTTGATTTTTTTTTGCAGCTGTTTATGACCTTTTAAAGATCTATCTGAAGACCCAAGTCTTTTTGGGCATCCAAATTTAAATTCCTTTTTCCAAAATCTAGAAAATACCCTGATCTATCCTTTCTTGGGCCCAAAAGGGATAACCTCACATTTATTTACATTGAACTCCATCTGCCACAGTTGTGTCCTTTCATTTAGTCTATCAATATCCGTTTGTAATTTCATGCTACACTGCACTGTCTATAAAGCTGCCTAACTTTGTGCCATCAGCAAATTTACATGTATGACTTTCTATGACGTTATCCAAGTCATTAATAAATAAGGTGAATAATTGAGGCCCTAACACTGTGACTCTTGTGAGGCACCACTGGTCACATCCTGCTAATTTGAGTAGCTAACCATTATCCCTATTTTCTGTTGCCTACCACTCAATCGATTTCCCAGCCCTATCAGTAATTTGTCCTCAATTCCATGGGCTTCTACCTTAGTCAACAGTCTCTTATGTAAGATTAAGTAAAATGCCATCTGAAAATCCATATAAACAACTTTCATACGCATTCTCCTATAAACTACATTAGTCACCTCTTCAATGATTTCCTTGAGGTTTGTGAGGGATGATCTATCTATCTGTCATAAATCCATGCTGGGTCTTTCTGATTAGCTGAAAATTTTCAAGGTGTTCGGTTACCCCATCCTTGATTAAAAACTCTGACAAATTTCCCACCACAGATGTTCAGCTAACTGGTCTGTACTTTCCTGATGTTCCTCTTTTGGTCTGCATAAAAAGCCGAGAGACGTGCAATTTTCCAATCCACTTGGAGGACCCCTGTATTTATGGATCTCTGAAAGATTATAGTTTGAGGGTATACAAATGCTCCTCAACTTTCTTTAACACCCTTGGAGAGAGACTGTCAGGTCCTGGGAATTTGTCGTTCTTTAATTCTATTAATTATCAATGTTTTACTTATATTAATTTTATTCAGCCCTGTTCCCAACCCACTATTAATTTCCTCAGGACTTCTCACAAGGTACCCTCCTTTTATACTGTTAATACTGAAACAAAGTAACTATTCAACATATCTGCCATTTCCTCATAGACATTGACAATATCCATAGTTTCAGTTTTTAGTGGGCCAACATTGTTCCTGCTCACCTGCTTTCCCTTTATGTAGCTATAACATTTCTTCTCATTGATCTTGACGCCCCTGGCATGTTTGCTTTCATAATTCCTTTTAATAGCTCTTATAAGCTGCTTGTGGTCCTTTGCTGGCCTTTGTATCTTTCCCATTCAGCAGAATATGTGCTGTTCTTTGCATTTTTACAAGCCCTTATTTTAGTTTTATGCTGTCCCTTGTCAATTTAATTGTCCATGGCTGCTTTTTTTTTGTGAAGCATATCTTTTTGGGGTATAACCTTTTTTTTATTGTGTTATCTGTTTCTTTAAACATTCACCATTATTTGTCAGTTGTTTTATCCATTAGCAGATTTTCCTACTTGACTGTAGACAATCTCTGTCTCATCTCATTAAACCACCTTGAACTAAATCTAAAATTCTAGTAGCTGATTCATGCTTTCACTTTCAAATGCTTTGTTGAAATTGATCATGTTATGATCACTATTTGATAAATGTTCATAGACAATCAGGTTACTCATTAAGTCTGGCTCATTAATCATTACTAAATCTAATATTGCTTATCCCCTTGTTGCAACCAGGACAACTTTGCTGTAAGAAACCATCCCGGACACAATCCAGAAATTCACTACATTTCTTACACGCCCTTGCCTGCCTCTTCTGATCTATGTTAAAGTTAAAATCCCTATTAATACTCTGGCTTTGCTAAACATAGAGCCATAGAGTGATAGAGTCGTACAGCACAGAAACGCACCCTTCAGTCCAACAAGCCCACGTCGACCATAATCCCAAACTAAAATATTCCCATTTGCCTGCGCTTGGCCCACATCCCTCAAATCTTTCCTGTTCTTACAATCATCCAAATGTCTTTTAAACATTGTAACTGCACCTACATCCACCACTTTCTCTGAAAATTCATCCTACACACAAACCATTCAGTGTAAAAAAGTTACCCCCATGTCTTTTTTAAATCTCTTTCCTCTCACCTTAAACTTATGTCCCCTAATCTTAAAATCCCCAGTCCTAGGGAAAATACACCTGCGATTAACACTATCTATACCTTTCATGATTTTATAAACCTCCACAAGGTTACCTCTCAACCTCCTATGCTCCAGTGAAAAAGTCCAAGCCTATCCAACTTTTCTTTATAACTGAAACTTTCCATACCCAACAACATCCTGGTAAATCTCTTCTGAGCCATCTCCAGCTCATGATACCCTCCCTGTAACTTGCTTAATTTCTGCATTTATACAAACTAGCACTTCAGAGCCGCTACCAGAGGATGTATGCACAACATCTATTGCAGTTTTATATCCTTTGCTGTTCCCTCAGTTTCACTCATATGGTCTCCATTGAATGCTTTCCTTTCATCATATCCTTCCTCATCATTGAAGTAACATTGTTTCTAATCAGTAAGGCCACTCCACCTCCTCTGATATCTTCTCTGGGATGTCAGATAGTTCTACAAACTTGGTTCAACTTCTGAAACAAAAACAGAAATTGGTGGAGGAACTCAGCAGGTCAGGCAGCATCTGTGGAGATAAAACAGAGTTAATGTTCCAAGTGCAGTGGCAGTTCACTGAACCTGAAATATTAACTGTTTTTCTCCCTACAGATGCTGCCAGAATTGCTGAGTTTCTCCATCAATTTTTGTTTTTGTTTCAGGTTTCCTGCAGCCCTTTGTTTTATTTTAACTTCAACTTCTTGTTGTCAATTTTCTAGGGCAGTCCAAATGAGTAGCCTTTTGGAAGCGATTCTCTGAAAAAGATGACATTTAAAATTGTTGTGGTTCTGTTTGCCGAGCTGGGAATTTGTGTTGCAGATCTAGGTGACATCCTCAGTGCTTGGGAGCCTCCTGTGAAACACTTCTGTGATCTTTCCTCCGGCATTTGTAGTGGTTTGAATCTGGCACTTCCGGTTGTCAGTTCCAGCTGTCTGTTGCAGTGGCCGGTATATTGGGTCCAGGTCGATGTGCTTATTGATTGAATCTGTGGATGAGTGCCATGCCTCTAGGAATTCCCTGGCTGTTGTCTGTTTGGCTTGTCCTATAATTGTAGTGTTGTCCCAGTCGAATTCATGTTGCTTGTCATCTACGTGTGTGGCTACTAAGGATAGCCGGTTGTGTTGTTTCGTGGTTAGTTAGTGTTCATGGATGCGGATCGTTAGCTGTCTTCCTGTTTGTCCCATGTAGTGTTTTGTGCAGTCCTTGCATGGGACTTTGTACACTACACTGGTTTTGTTTATGCTGGGTATCGGGTCCTTCGTTCTGGTGAGTTGTTGTCTCAGAGTGGCTGTTGGTTTGTGTGCTGTTATGAGTCCTAGTTTATGTAGTTTCGTAGTGAACTACGAAAGCAACCACCCCAACACACACAAAAGAAGTTGCATCAAGACACTATTCAAAAGGGCCACAACACACTGCAGCACACCAGAACTGCAAAAAGAGGAAGAAGAATACCTATGCAATGTATTCGCCAAAAATGGATACCCGCGCAATTTCATCCACAGATGCCTAAGGGAAAGACAACGGAACGAGGACATGCCACAACCCAAAGACTAGCCACACTACCATACATCAAGAGCATTTCTGAACTGACAGCCAGAATATTGCGACCACTAGGACTCATAACAACAGACAAATCAATAGCTACTCTCAGACAACAACTCACCAGAACGAAGGACCCGATACCCAGCATAAGCAAAACCAATGTAGTGTACAAAGTCCCATGCAAGGACTGCACAAAACACTACATAGGACAAACAGGAAGACAGTTAACGATCCGCATCCATGAACACCAACTAGCCACGAAACGACACGACTGGCTATCCTTAGAAGCCATACACGCAGATGACAAGCAACATGAATTCGACTGGGACAACATTACTATTATAGGATCAGCCAAACAGACAACAGCCAGGGAATTCCTAGAGGCATGGCACTCATCTACAGATTCAATCAATAAGCACATTGACCTGGACTCAATATACCGACCACTGCAACGGACAGCTGGAACTGACAACTGGAAGTGGCAGATTCAAACCACTACAAATGCCGGAGGAAAGATCACAGAAGTGTTTCACAGGAGGCTCCCAAGCACTGAGGATGTCACCTAGACAGGGGACGAAACATCTGCAACACAAATTCCCAGCTCAGCGAACAGAACCACAACAACGAGCACCCGAGCTACAAATCTTCTCCCAAATTTTGACATTTAAAATCTTCCAACAAAAGGGGCTCTCTCAATTTTACTAAACATTTGCTCATAATAGCTATTGACTGAGCTGTAGATGATCCCTGTTGTTCCCATTAGCTTTGATCGTTGCTCCTTTGTCTTTTGAGCAGTAAACTTCCGGTTTGAGTGTAATTAGTGGCCTCAAAAAATCCACAGTGTTACAGGGCATTGAGTTGAATGATCAGCCATTAAGGTGAAGCAGTGCTGAAGGGCAGAGTGGCCTACACCTACTCCTATTGTCTATGTTTCTGTGTCACCTCTTTCACTTTTTATTGCCCTTGTTGTTGCAACCTTTTCCTTGGATGAAGAATGGAGAGTGAGAAACGACTCTAGTGGGCACAATGGTGAATTTCACCCAGGTCTCAAACCCATTACCAGTTGCTAATACTTTCAGATGTACCCTTTCCCTACATCATTGCTCAATCTTCATCTCAGAGAACAAAACGTGGTATTTTGATATGATGGAAGGAAATGGGTATAATGGCATGCCATTTCTTGAGAAATGCAATGCTGGCATTCATTTCATGAAGGACACAGGGGAGAGTACCACAATGATGCGTTTTAGTATGGCTTCATCTGCTCAGGTAAACTCAGGCCTGACCTCAAGGTGATTCTTCATCAGCATTTGTTAACTACATAGGTGACGATGTATCAGCAGGCAAGTCTGTTTAGAACTGTTCAACCTTCCAGAAGAGTCCCTATCACATGACTAATGAGATACCAGTTACACCACAGCATATCTCAGAGAGTCATCTGCATATTCATTAAATCCAATCACTACAGAATGACCTGTCACATGTCCAACCTTATTTGAGGATATGCATAAACTCTCTTATCTTCACTTAACTTGGTTAACCTATTAAAGTTGTGAAACTGTTTATACTGTCTGGACCATTTACCTTGATTATCCATAATTTGGTTTACTGTTCAAGCATTGTCTCTGCTCGGTCTTTTGAGTGCTTAAAGGTCACCTATGGACATTTATGCGTATCTGGGAGGGATTATCACAGATACTCCTCAACATAGCTGTGTGTTCCTGGTGTGTCTCTGCCACACCCGTGAGCAGCTGCAGCATTGTATTCATTGCAGCTGAACTTCAGCATCTTCCTTCTCAACTTCAGCAAGCCAACCTGGAGTAGTCAATTGGACAAATGGAATTGAATCCAGATACGTGTGAGGCAGTGAATGTGGGGAGTGCTAACAAGGCAAGGGATTTCACTGTGAATGGTAGGTCTCTGGAAAGATTAGAGGGACCTTGGTGTGTGCATCCATCTATCCCTGAAGGACAGGTAGGTAAAGTGATTAAAAAGGTATATGTGATGCTTTTCTTTGTTAGCAAAGGCAAAGAATATAGGAGTTATGCGGGAACTATGTAAAACAGTGGTTAGACTGCAACTAGAGCACTGTGTGCAGTTTTGGCATTTAACATTACAGGAAGGATACCCTATGAGGGTATGGAGGAGCTTTGCCAGGATGCTGCCTGAGCTAGAGGCTCTGAGGTATGGGAAAAGATTGGAGAGATTAGTGTTGTCTTCCTTGGAGCAGAGATGATCTGATAGAAGTGAGTATTATAATGAAGGGCATAGATAGGGTGCATCAAAGGCACCTTGCCCATTATTGGATAGGGTTGGGGGGAGGGGGGGTGTCACATAGATTTAAGGTAAGAGGTAGAAGTCGAAGAGAAGAGTTGTGGAGAAATATTTTCACCCAGGAGGTATCAGTCTGGAGCTCACTGCCTGGAATAGCAGCTGGGTCAGAAACTCACAAAACATTTAAGTAGTTTTTTAGACATTCACTTTCATTGTCTTAACCACCAGGGCTGGGGCTAAGAGCTGGAAAATGGGATGAGTGGAGTCATTGTTGTTGACTCATGCAGCATGATGGTCCAAAAGGTCATCTTCTGTGCTGTAGAAGTCCATGGGTCTATGGGTGGGAACAACCCACCCTAATGAGGTGCTAGTGGCTTATGGTACGGTTAGGGTAATGTGTACAGTCGGATTCTGTTTGACTCTGTTGGTACTGAATGAAATTCAATCCAGTATCTACCTTGTTCTCCCTACCAGTAGCAAGCCTGAATTATTGGCAAGCTAATGTTGTTTCTTTGTACACACATACCTATAAAAATGTCTATTCTCATTATAAGGCAATGCATATCACCTGACACAGATCTTCTCTCCATTTTGTTCAAAATATACCTTTATGCAAATGAAGTCTGAGTGTTCCTGTGAAACCTGTGCCATGATTTGTTTAATGTTCTTATGCCTTTCTTGCAGTGTAGAAACATCTTCTCACAATTTAAACAAGGAAGAAGTTTAGTCTTTCTATTGCACTCTATAGACCAATTCATAGATCACATTTAGCATCAATTATTGAAGACAATGAAAAGATTCTCAACTCTAAAAGAAACTGTCATTTCAACGCAATAATCAGCCATAACAGTTCGCATTTATTAGTGCCTTTAAAATTGAAAAATGTCCCAAGGCACTTATGATGATCAGACAGAAATAGTTGCTGAGACAATGGAAGAGATATTAGAAGGAGTTGAACCTTGGTCAAAGAAATGGGTTTTACGGAGGACCTAAAGGAGGATCTAAAGGCCTGAGAGGTAGAAATGGAGATATTCAGAGAATTTGGCACGAAGACAGTAAAGGCAGGACAGGATGAACAAGAGTCTAAGACTTGACCAAGACAATTTTAGAACAGGGCAGGAATTATAGGTTACCAAGGAGATTACACAGACTAGAAAGGGCATAAAGGACTGTGAACATGAGATTGAGAAATGTATATTTGAAGGGCTGAAGAATGGGGAAGCAGGATCAATCATAAACAGAGGCGGTTTAAGATGAGCTGAAGTTGGCAGAATACGGAGGCTGGTCAAAAGAGTATTAGGGTTGTGGAGCCTCGAGGTGACAAATGTAGGAATGAGGGTTTTAGCTGCTGGTGTCCTAGGCAGGGAAAGATGGAAGTGATGTTATAGAGACACAAGTAGATGTTTCTTCTGATGAAAAGGATATTGGGCCTGGAATTTCAGCGTTAAATGGGAGGTGGGGGTTGTAAACAGTTTGTTTCAGTCTAAGCCGTTGGTTGCTGCAGTGTTTTGGTTCAGTGGAATAACATTTGCTTCTATCATTCTTTGAAGTAGTAATACAAAGCCATATTTATTAATCAGAAATTGTTACTTAGTGTCAACAAGGTTGTAATTTCTGTATTGATTTGGTGTAAAAGGACATGTTTATGAATACGACTCATTGTTTAAACCTACTTGTAGCAGATTTTGAGGATTACCAGCTGATGAGAAGGAGGCAGTAATGTTCTCAATATGGTGGTGAAAGATCAAGTGCCCTGTTCCTTGGCTATAACTACCACAATCTACTCTAGGTGTGCTCCTCGGTTGCCTAATGCCTACTTACTGGTGTGTGTGTGTGTGTGTGTGTGTGTGTGTGTGTGTGTGTGTGTGTGTGTGTGTGTGTGTGTGTGTGTGTGTGTGTGTGTGTGTGTGTGTGTGTGTGTGTGTACCAATTGGTGTTCCAGTTAAGAGAGTACCACAGGCCAGATATATTAATTAAGGGGCCACAAATTGCTGGAGTGCTTCTTCAGAAAACCAGCTTGACATTGAAGATTAGCTCCTCCTCAGATTGACAAATCCTGTCCCTCTTCTGGTCTCGGGACTGTCTGAGCCCTAGCAATTCAACTGGCCTAAGCACATTAAATGGAAACCTTCCAATGACTACTGTATTCTTACCCATGACCTCCCTGCGTGGATCGTTCCACTGTAGTACATCCTGACGATCGATACCCCCAGCTCACCTCAATCTCCCTTCCATTTTCTCTGACACCAATCATTTTTAAAGACTATTATCCATTCATGTGATGTGGGTGTCACTGGCTGAGCCAGCATTTAGTAGACTGTGAGGTCTGCAGATGCTGGAGATGAGAGTTGAGAGTGTGTTGCTGGAAAAGCACAACAGGTCAGGCAGCATCCTGACCTGCTGTGTTTTTCTAGCAACACACCCTCAAGCCAACATTTAGTGCCCATCCCTAATTACCGTTGAAAGAAAGTGGTGAACCACCCACTGCTCAGATAACCACCATTGTTTATATGCTGTAGGAAGACTCATTGTTAGGGAAGGAGTTCCAGGATCTTGACCCAGTGACATGAAGGAATGTTGATTAGTGCCAAGTCAGGATAGTGTGTGGATTGGAGGAAATTTGTTCAGCAATGATGCATCTGATGCCTTCGTCCTTCTATGGAGTAGAGATTATGGGTTTGGGAGATGTTATCAAATGAGCCTTAGGAAATTGCTGCAGTGTATTTGTAGATAGTACACCGTGCTGGTGGATGGTTAATATTGAAGGCAGTGGATGGGGTGCCAATCAAGCAGGCTGCTCTGTTTTGGAAGGTGTCAAGCTTCCTGAATGTTGTTGTAGCTGCCCCCATCCAGGCAAGTGGAGAATATTCTCGATGATCAATAGACTTTGGGAAGTCAGAAAGGGAATTATGTACCACAGAGTTTATCTATTCTGAACCCTTCTCTTATCGCTATAGCTTTTGATGCTGGTCAGTGGTTAAGCCAGAATGTTAATATTGGGGAATTGAGCAAAACCATTGAATCTCAAGGTTAGATACTTCCTTATTCATCCCAGTCTAAATGTTGCCTGGGTATAGCTGCATACAGATACATTTTTCAGTTCCTTTCATACATGTATGGTGACACATTCTTAAATCTTTGATGGGCATTGCTGGCTAGGATAACATTTGGCATCCATTCCCATTGGCATGGGTGGTTTAACCCAGCAATTTCAGAGAGCAGTTAAGAGTCAACCATGGCCACATGCAGGCAACTTGGGGGTGAACTCTACACCAATTAATGGTCACCAGTCAATTATTAATTGATGCTAAATTCCACCAGCTATTTCAATGGGATTTGAGCCCATGTCCCTGGAGCATTCGTCTTGGCCTTTGGATTACTAGCCCAGTGATAATACCACATAGGCCATTATCTCCCCATTCATTCAGAAGGCTGCCTAGCACTGTTGTGGTGAGATAATGGACAGGCATGAAATGGGAAGCATGGATTGAATGTGGTCTGCAGAGAAAAACATCATTACCACACATCGCAGAGGAGAGGTGTTTGAGGCCAGGAGTCAGGAGTAAGGCAGAGTTCCAGAGAGTATGGATAAACTGGCTGTAGAAGTGACTAACGAAGGAGCAGAGAGAAGAGACAGTGAGAGCTACACCAACGTTGCAGCTCTGGAATATATTCAAAGACGTAGAGAGGAGCACAATTTAATAGTCAGGACAGAAATATACAGAGGATTCACTAGCCACAATGAAGCCTGGCGAGAAACTGAGTACTGAGAATATGGAAGGCAATGTGTGAGGGCATGAGCTGCACCATAGCGGATGGATGGTAGAAATGGGGAGGTTCATAAATCCAACTTGACCAGCATGGAGTGTGATGTGTCAATTGTTGCTGAGCTCCATGTTGGAAAAAATACCCAGTTTCTCTGGAGGCTACAGTTGCAGAGCAAGGTAGGATTTGGAAACAAATTATTGTTCGCAGAATCTGAAGTGATTGATCAGTCTTGCTGACATAAAGCTGGAAGGATGTTTTAGCTTGATGTCAGATGGATGGAGGGAGGCTGTGACAAGAGTTGCAGGATTGATGGAGGAAGTGATGCGAAAGAGCAGGATGCCAACAGCATGGAGGTGGAAGCTAATCCATCATCCTGGTTTATATTGTGAAGGGTTAAGCTGTAAAAAGTGAAGACAAGTGGAAAGGATTCATGGATGGAACCAATAATATACCAAAGAGCGTGGGAGAAACTGTTTGAGATTTACATAATGTTGACAGTGTTACTAGGAGAGAGAACAGGGCGCCAAAGTGAGTTCACAAAGAGGATTCAAGAATGAGCGTGTGAACTGTGCTGATGGTAGCAGGAAGGTTGAGGAGGGATAGTGCCTTCTCTTGCTTTTTAAGCTTCTCCATATAAATGCACAGCAATAGGAAACTGGTTTACCTCTTGACACAATTATTCAAATGTTGTGCTGACTGGCCTTCTACTTTGCAACTCTGTAAACGTGATCTCATTCAAAACTTTGTTGCTTGCACCTAACTTCCATCAAGTCCTGTTGACCCATCACTCCCAAACTTGCTAACCATCTTTTCAAATTTCCTTTGAGTCTTACTATCCTCCAAAATCTCTGTGCTTCTCAAAAGCTGGATAGAAGGTGTCAGTGTTGAGTCAGTCACAGTTTCTTCTTCAAACCCACCAACACCCACAGCTACATGGACTACACCTCCTCCCACCCGGCCTCCTGTAAAAATGCTATCCCTTATTCCCAATTCCTCCACCTCCGCTGCACCTGTCCCAGGAGGACCAGTTCCACACAAAACACACCAGATGGCTTCCTTCTTTAAAGACCGCAATCTGCCCTCCCACGTGGCTGATGATGCCCTCCAGTGCATCTCATACACTTTCTGCACCTCCGCCCTTGAACCCCATCCCTCCAACTGCAACAATGACAGAACCGCCCTGGTCCCACACCAACCTCCGAATACATCACATCATCCTCCTCCATTTCTGCCACCTACAAATAGACCCCACCATCAAAGCTATATTTTCCTCCCCACCCCACCCACTTTCTGTATAGACCATTCCCTCCGCGACTCCCTTGTCCGGTCCATGCCCCACCCCCCCATCCCACCAACACACCCTTCCCTCCCGACACCTACCCCTGCCACTGCGGGACTTGCAAAATCTGCACCCATACCTCCTCTCTCACCTTTGTCCAAGGCCCCTGAGGAGCCTTCCACATCCATCAAAGTTTTACCTGTACTTCCACAAGTGTCATTTATTATATCCATTGCTCCTGATGTGGTCTCCTCTACTTTGGGGAGACAGGAGGCCTAGTCGCAGAGCGCTTCAGAGAACATCTCCGGGACACCGCACCTACTACCACTGCTCCATGGTCGAACATTTCAACTCCCCCTCCTACTCCACCAAGGACATGCAGGTGCTTGGCCTCCTCCATCGCCACTCCCTAATCATCCAATGTCTGGAGGAAGAACGCCTCATCTTCCACCTTGGGACCCTCCAACCCCATGGCATTAGTGTTGATTTCACCAGTTTCCTTATTTCCCCACTCCCCACTTTATCCCAGCTCCAGCCTTCCAATTTGGCACCACCCTCTTGACCTGTCCCACTTGTCCATCTTCCTTTTCACCTATCAGCTCCACCCTCCTCTCCGACCTATCACCTTCACCCCCATCTCCATCCACCTATTTCACTTCTCAGCTACTTTCCTCCCAGCCCCACTCCCCTCCCATTTATCTCTCCACCCCTTCAGCTCACGGCCTTGTTCCTGATGAAGGGCTTTTGCCCAAAATGTCGATTTTCCTGCTCCTCAGATGCTGCCTGACCTACTGTGCTTTTCCAGCACCACCCTCTCGACTCTAATTGCCAGCATTTGCAGTCCTCGCTATCGCCTCTGTTAGAACTATGATAACCTTGCCTTTATGTGGACTTGTATTAAATTTTCTTTGATAACATTCCTATGGAATATTTTGGGATGTTTTGATATGCTAAAGATGGCATATATGTAAAAATTGCTATTGAATATCACACATATTGTATTGTGCATCCAGAAGTCATGGTCTTTTGGTGGTTCTGGGCTGTTCAGTTATTTCCTGCACCATTGATGGATTCTTTCACACATCTAGCCTGAACATATATTGCAAAGGTAATCCATGGAAAGCTCAAAATTACACAATTTTGCAAGGCCTAGCTTTCATTATATGTCAGTCTGTCCTTAATAAGCTAAGTGCAACTAACCTTGGGACTGTTTATCATGCTGGCTTATGCAAAGGAGATGTATTAAGAAGCAGGGATGATTGCTTTGTTATTGCAAACTCTGCAGATTCCTCTATGTTAGGGTATTGTGCGGGATAAATGTAACAATGAGGAATTTCTCCCCTGGGAGAAGTTACATTGTCAGTGCTAATGGAACCATCTGTTATAGTAGTTCGGTTACTTTGGGATTCACCCTACATTTGGGATAATTGCTACAAACTTATGTTTTCTTCATTTAATTGAACACAGCTGCATAGCCGCACTAGATAAAGGACCTGTTTATTAAAAGTACAATGTAGTACAAATAAGCCAATATAGAAGATTCCAGAAATTTTGTACATGCAATGAAGATTCCCTTATAGAGGCTATTTAAGTTCTACAATTGAAGGGGCCTTCTTGTGGTGCAGTGGTAGTGCCCTATTCCCTACAGTAGGAGGCCTCAGTTTCAGTCCCACCTGCTCCAGCGGCATGTGTAAAAGCATTGCTGAGCAGGTTAATAAAGAAAAATAGGTTAAATAAAAAATTATGTGCGACTGGAAATTGTTTTCATTCAGGATGATGCAATTAAAGGAAGTTTAGGATTTTTGCAAATATTATGAAATTACACGTTGCATTATCTCTCCATATGTGCCATCTATGGTTCAACTCATACATTCTCACCTTTAAGTCAATTTGAGTACAAAAGTCCAGTCTGGCATTTCTGAAGAACTGTTATTCTCTTAGAGATGCTATGCTTTTTTTGGAAGAAACATTAAAATGCTGTCTGTCATACCAGGTGGCTAGAAAAGACCCCTATTTCAAATAAGAATGGAGGGTTAGTTCCATTATCTGGTCAATATTTATACTCAATAATCATAATAAAATGTGGCTATCTGCTCACCACCTCATGCTGTACATTGGAACTCACTGTGCACAAATTGGCTGAAATTTTCCCTATGTTACAACAATGACCTCAAAAATACTCATAAAACCCTTTGAACTTTCCGCTTATGTTGTGAATCAAGATCACAATGAATAATACCTGGCTCATATTATCCGGGGATATGAGAGAGGATATGCAAGCAGTAGATTAGATAGACAGTGTTGGTTAACATTCTCAGACAGACAGTTGGTGTGGAAATCCTGCTGCACGCAAAAGTCACCCAGTGTTCTGGTATGGAGGGCTGTAACACAATGGCTCTTGAATCAGGTTCACCCTACATTTGGGATAATTACTACAAACTTATGCTTCATTTTAGCACTTGATGGCCAAGGATGGTACATTTCTAATATGGCCAAAGAGGCTACAACTTGTAAATCTTTCCACCAATGGCAGGCAGTAAGCAGAGTAGAGACTCATGGCCATGTCACAGGAGGGACAAAATTGGAGCTTATAGCATTCATCTTTCCACTGGTCAGGGTCAGGACTACAACATGCTTATAATAGCCTATGTTTCCACAAAAATTCATAGTATTTGGGGCCAAGTTGGCTGATTTGCAGGTGTGGACTAAATTGATGTTAAAATCATGGGGTTTGATCCCCAAACTAGCTGAGGTAATTTTAAACCTGTCTCCTGCAGTGATGGTCATGGTACTGTGGGATCAGACCTGCCTTTGCTTGGAGAACTGAAGAAGATTTTGCACTGTACTCACAGTCACTCAGCTGTTTAAGTGACTCACTCAACCTCCCAGTTTGAGGAGCTTTAGATAGTGAAAACATAACTCTGCCTCTTGGCCATAGCAACTGGGAATTGCCCCCACACCTTAAGATTCAAGCATTACCCAAACCAAGCACTTAAAAGCCCATGTGCGTCCTGCCTCTTCTCATAGCATCTAAGCCTCTCACCAATGTGTAACTCAACACCAGCCAACTATTAATCCATTCACTATTAAGAATTCAGAGAGGTATAAGACACTGAATCAACTGGTTGTGAGCCCTGTGCAGGGTAACATGCAATAATCAGAATTTACATCTCAACTGTTACCATTCATGACAACTGTGTGTAAATTGGTATAACATAAAAATAATGAAATAAAATTTCATTTGAAAAAAACGACATGAGCAAGAAGATGAGAATCTGGGGTCAGGAACAGAAAGGCTATCAGAAGCAATTAGGCACTGCAGCTATATTTAAGGCTGGCTATCACAGGAATCCAATTATAGTCAATCCAACTCTTTGTTAAGAAAGGCATTAAAGACCAAAAGACCTCATTTCTTTCCAGAATGATTCTAAAGAATGTAGTCTAAGACAAATTGGCAACTAGTATCATAAATAACTCATCAGTTAGGACTGATGTTATTTGTGTTTTCCAATCAACATCTTTGGGAAGATTTCATGAATATGTAATTGAACTCTGCATCACCTGAACCAATCTTTAATTTAAGCATCAGTGTGCGAATCGCATGACAGTATTCTTGTTTACAAATTATTGTACTGTGCAGGCTAAAGCTATGCATACATTTATACTTACACAATCAGGCAACTGTATCATCATAATCAAAATCAAATATGGCTAAGATTCCAAAATATGTCATCATGTGGAATAGTAAAAACATACATTTACATAGCACTCTTCATGGCATCATGATATCCTTTATGAAGAATCATAGATTCCCTACAGTGTGGAAATGGCCATTCGGCCCACAAGTCCATACAGACCCTCCAAACAGTGACCCACCCAGACCCATTCCACTACCCATTCCAAAAACGCTATCCCATATTCCCAATTCCTTCGCCTCCACCGCATCTGCTCCTAGGAGGACCAATTCCACTATCGAACAACCCAAATGGCCCCCTTCTTCAAAGACCGCAATTTCCCCTCCGACGTGGTCGACGATGCCCTCCACCGCATCTCCTCCACTTTCCGCACTTCCGCCCTTGAACCCTGCCCCTCCAATCGCCACCAGGACAGAACCCCACTGGTCCTCACCTACCACCCCACCAACCTCCGTCATTTCCGCCACCTCCAAACAGACCCCACCATCAGGGATATATTTCCCTCCCAACCCCTATCAGCGTTCCGGAGAGACCACTCCCTCCGTAACTCCCTCCAGGTCCACACCCCCCACCAACCCAACCTCCACTCCCGGCACCTCCCCCTACAACCACAAGAAGTGCAAAACTTGCGCCCACACCTCCCCCTTCACCTCCTTCCAAGGTCCCAGTGGATCCTTCCATATCCGTCGCAAGTTCACCTGCACCTCCACACACATCAGTTACTGCATCTGTTGCACTCGATGTGGTGTCCTCTACATTGGGGAGACAGGCTGCCTACTTGCGGAACGTTTCAGGGAACACCTCTGGGACACCCACACCAACCAACCCAATCTCCCCATGGCTCAACACTTTAACTCCCCCTCCTACTCCACCAAGGACATGTAGGTCCTTGGACTCCTCCATCGCCAGACCCTGACCACACGACGCTTGGAGGAAGAGTGCCTCATCTTCCGTCTAGGAACTCTCCAACCACATGGGATGAATGTAGATTTCTCCAGCTTCCTCATCTCCCCTCTCCCCACCTTATCTCAGTCCCAACCCCTGGATTCAGCACCGCCCTCTTGACCTGCAATCTTCTTCCCGACCTCTCCGCTCCCACCCCCTCTCCAGCCTATTACCCTCACCCTCACCTCCTTCCACCTATAGTATTCCCAGCGCCCCTCTCCCCTACCTTTTATCTCAGCCCGCTTGGCACACTAGCCTCATTCTTGAAGAAGGGCTTATGCCCGAAACTTTGATTCTCCTGCTCCTCGGATGCTGCCTGGCCTGCTGTGTTTTTACAGCACCACATTTTTCAACTCTCGTCTCCAGCATCTGCAGTCCTCACTCTCTCCCATTCCATTACGTTTCTCCTGATTAAAGCACCAAACCTACACATCCCTGAACACTACGGGCAATTTAGCTTGGCCAATTCACCTAACCTGCACATCTTTGGATTGTGGGAGGATTGTGGGAGCACCCAGAACTGTACCCATTGTTGTCATGAAAAAAACACAGCAGCAGGAGTGCAATAGCATAGCAGTATTATTGTGAGATGGTTAATTCAGAGTCCCCAACTCTGGGACCTGGGTATGAATCCTGTCATGGAAGATGGTGGAATTTGAATTCAATAAAATCTAACAGTAGGCATTAACCATTGGGAAAACCCATCTGGTACATTAACATCCATTAAGGAAGGAAACTGCAACCCATACCTAGTCTGGCTTACCTGTGACTCAAGACCCACAGCAATATGGTCGACTCTTAACTGGTTTCTGGACATTTAGGGATGACTGGTCCAGCCAGTGATAGCAACATCCTGCGCATGAATACATATAAAAAAATTAATTTGTGCACAGTAATCTTCCACAATCGGAAATATGATAGTGACTATATGTGCTGTTAATTGATCGATAAATAATGGCTAGGATACCTGGGATCCCCTACATTTTTTTCAGAATCGGCCTATTGGATCTTTCATGTCCTTCAGAAAGGGAGGGCGAGACCTCAGACCACCAAAAGACACCACTTGTATCAGTGAAGCTCTCCCTCAGGATTGTACTGGGAGGTCAGTCCTGGGGAGGGCCTTAATTAAACAAATGTTTAATCAAAAACCAGAGTGTTATTCATTGAGCCCTGGTATACGTGACATGACATAGCACAACTGTTAAAAATTCTAGATCTTGAGAACACAACGGGTATGTATCCTTCGCTCATTATTTTGCTGGTTTTCTTTCTTTAACATATGTAAATGTTTTTACTCCATCCGTGGAGTTGCGATGGAAACTGTTCGATGCTTTCACCCTTGTCAGTCCTTGACTTTGTGTTACGTTCTCGCTTTCTCTGATTTTGCTAATTTTGGATGCAGACTTAGTCCTAGGACTTTAATGTCTATTTGCTGTGGGTAAATGGGTTTTAAAGCTCCTAATTTCCCCCTTTCAATGATTAATTTCATAAAGATGAAACTCCTGCTCCTTAAAATGCAGCTTTATGAAGCTTGGCAAACCCATTTTCCATCAGCTACCTATTGCTGAAAATCATCCAATCTCATTAACAAAAGTCAAGTGGGTCATTACCAGTTGCTAAGCTGTTTCATTTGTATTATTACATTTAATTTTAGATTGGATAGTTTGATTTACTTAAATTAACATCAAGAAAAGCAGAAAATGGCATCTCTGTTAGTTACATGGAAGGTACATGTTATTACTACATGTTGTTAAAGACTTTAGACACTTTTAATAAGTGCTCCTAATGAACAATTTTATTGTAAAAAATTATGAAAAGATGTGTTATGCTAACTTGAAGTACTTCAACACATAATATCAATGTGCATTGCCTGAGATGAATAGAGTCTTTAATGCAATTAAAATTTTGCACATTATATTGCTAACAATGCATTCTTCTAAGACTATCATTGCAACAAACAGTCCTTTGTGCCAGTGGGTGTAGATCTTGCCTTACGACTTACCTTGGAGGTTTACTCAAGCATAGGTGTCAGTTTTTAGAATATAATTATTCTATATTAATTACCTCCTCCCAAGACAGAAAGCTGAAAATCTGTGGGGCAGGAGATTGGAAATGCGAAACTGGGGAATGTGATTCTACTCTGTAATGCCGAGGGGTTTGCCCTTTACCATTTTCACTGTATTGGGTTTCATGGTGACTGCATGTATTGCCACAGTGAGGCCGGACAGTGTGAACCTGTTTAATTCGATTCTGTAGTGCAATTGGAGCCTCATGTAAAACTTCCAGCTGCCATTGCATTGATCTTCCAGGGTTTGCAAACCAGGCAGGGCAGACTTCACAAGGTAATCATCTTTCTCAGCGCTCCTTGAGAGCTGGGAGGAATGGTTTAGAAGGCGGTTGGCTTATAAGGGTTCACTCAGAAGCTTTGGACTCGTTCTGCTCATTGATATATAAAAGACAGTCTCTGGCAGGAACCATTCAGTCGTAGTCAGCTCTCTGCAGTTGCAAGTCTGTTAGTCACACCGTTACAGTTAGCAGCCACGTAACCTAGGTTAGCCAAGTATCTCTTCCAAAGAACTCATGTTTTCTATGTAATGTGGATAACTAGTGAGATATTAGTGTTACCTGTTCTTTACAGCAATGTGATAAATCAAGTCTTGTTACTTGAGTATGAGCCTTTTCCACCAAAGACATATTGTGGTTAATCCTTCATCATTTGGTATTAGTCAGTCCTTAGATGGGTACTAACACGAGGGTGTCAATTGCAGACTTCTCTGAGAAGAAAGTGTTAGTCCTAAGTCCTCAGAGAAGCCTTTGAACTTCACAATCTCTGGCTGACTAAAGTCTCCCTCTCCTGCCGTTCTGATCACTGACTTCTCCCCTTTATAATCACCCCCAATGACATCTCTCTTTGTGAATGGAACTAAAGTGCATTATCCACCCCTCCATTTCATAGTCTTCAAATCCTTGCAATTAACTAAGCCTCCAAATGCCTGGCAGCAGGCAAGTTACCAATTTGCCCAGTTGTGTGGCAACAAATGGAGAGGAGAAAGGGACAATGAAAGGTAGTAGTGCTATCATGTGCTCAGCTTTGCTGGTTCCTTATTTCTCCTGCAATTCCCTGTCTTCTCATAAATCAGGGATCATATCTTACCCAAATACACTCTCATATCTTTCACAGAGACACGCTGACAATATTTATCATTCCTGATGAAGAGCTTATGCCTGAAAAGTTGACTCTCCTGCTCCTCGCTTGCTGCCTGACCTGCTGTGCTTTTCCAGTGCCACACATTTTAACTCGGATCTCTAGTTTCTGTAGTCCTCACTTTCGCCTAAACAAAGGGCTTGGCTACTTTATCTCAAGGATTGCAGAGTGGAGCTTGGAGATGGTAACACTTATTTTGTGGATGCACTGCAAAGATTTGATTTCTTGGAGTGGAAGTTCTATAACCAAAAGACATCCGAAAAATGTCCAACCTGATAATTGGTTTGGGTGATCTTCAGCTAAAACAGTTGCTCGCTCCTTGTGTGGATCATAGGGTTTATATCCTTAACATCTAAAGTGATCAAGAAGGGGAACACTTGAATTTATAGAATATCTTTCAAATCATTCAAAAAACTTCAAAGATCTTTGTGGTGGGCAAGTTACTTTTGGAGACCATCATTTGATTTTGCAGGCTATATGTATGCAGTGAGGTCCCAGAAATAACAAATTAGATAAATGAGTTGATTCGCAGTGATGGGTGAGTGGAATTTGGTGATTATTGACAGCAAAGATTTTGAATGGGCTGTAATTAATGAAGAGTGGAGGGTGGGGACTGGCTTGTGCCATTTTAAAATTGCCTATTTCATAACTGGGCAAAGATTCAATTTACAGGGCTGAGTTTGAGGCAGGAGGTGGGCGATGCAGAAGTAGATGGTCTCCTTTACCAATCCAGGTTGGAAGGTACAACCTACATGAGGTTTAATCTGCACTGGACCATTGCCTGAATCAAGTTAAAAATCACACAACACCAGGTTGGAGTGCAAAAGATTTGGAAGTACAAACTTTTGGAGCACTACTCCTTCATCAGGTAGTGAGTGGGGCAACATCAAAGGACACAGAATTTATCGTAAAAGATCAAAGTGTCATACAACTGATGCAAAGTATTGAACAAACCGAGATTGCTGTTAAGTCTTTAATCACTTAGAATGGGGATGCAGGTTTCAATTGATTAATATGTTAATCCCAGAACTTCTTTCAAGTCACATTCTCAAGATAATTTAAGGTTTGATTTTAAAAAAATCTCAGCTCAGACAATGCATAAAGGTGTGAGATTAGAGTCTGTCTGTATCTCAATCTTGAGTCAGACTGGTTCTATTTCCAAAGAAGGAATTTATAAAATGTCACATGGACTAACTGTCTACATATTGTGTGCTTTTTGAACGAAATAGAATGTAACTGCAAATACAAATTCATCCATAGACTTATACGTGTGTGTGTGTGTGTGTGTGTGTGTGTGTGTGTGTGTGTGTGTGTGTGTGTGTGTGTGTGTGTGTGTACGTGAGACAGGGAAAGAATGTGTGTATGTGCGTGTGTGTGTGTGTGTGTACGTGAGACAGGGAAAGAATGTGTGTATGTGCGTGTGTGTGTGTGTGTGTGTGAGAGAGAGAGAGAGAGAGAGAGAGAGAGAGTGTTTGTGCATCATGTGACAGACTACATGCCAGTACGAGGGTGTGCATGTGAGAGTGTGTGTGTTTGTGTGTGTCTGAGAGAGAGTATGCGTATGAGAGAAGTTTTGTGTGTGTGGTGTGTGTGTGCTGTGTGTGTGAACGTGTGTGTGTGTGTGTGTGTGTGTGAAATGTGTAGTGTAGTGGGGTCACCTGTAGTGTGACATGAACCCAAGGTCCTGGTTGAGGCCATCCTTATGGATACCGAACTTAGCTGTCAGCCTCTGCTCAGGCACTCTGCGTTGTTGCATATCCTGAAATCCGCTTTGGAGGACAGTCACCCGAAGATCTGAGGCTGAATGTCCCTGACCGCTGAAGTGTTCTCTAACTGGGAGGGAACATCCTTGTCTGATGACTGTTATATGGTGTCCATTCAACCGTTGCTGTAGCGTCTGCTCGGTCTTGCCAATGTATCATGCCTCAGGGCATCCTTTCCTGCAGATATTGAGATAGACAATGTTCGTCGAGTCACATGGGTACCTTTCACGCATGTGATGGGTGGTGTCCCCACGTGGAATGATGGCATTTGTGTCGGCATTCTGACATGTCTTGCAGTGGTTGCCATGACAATGTTGTGGTCGATGTTGTCCTGGAGGCTGGGCATTTTGCTGCAAACAATTGTCTGTTTACCATTTGGTGGTTATTTAAAGGTGAGATGTGGAGGCATAGGGAAGGTCTTGACGATGCTCGTTTACATTAATAATGAATTGCAGGCTGCGAAGAACATGGCGTAGTTTCTCCACTCCTGGGAAGTATTGGAGAATGAAGGATACCCTTTCAGCTTGTATCCTGTGTCTGTCCCCTGAGGAGGTCATTATGATTTCTTGCTGTGGCACGATGAGTTGAGCATCATTTCCTATTCTTATGAGGGTGCCCTTCAGTACTGTGAATCTGGATTGGCATTGCCATAGATCATTTCCTATTATTATGGTTCCCCAAAACCTATGCTCTTCAACTTCGAAATTAAAATTGCATTCTGCACCAAGCAAGTGTTTCAGATTTCTTCAAGTATTTTTAACACAAGCCTTAATGTGGCAAGCCCAAATGCTTTCCACTTTCATTTCCAAGGAAATCCAGGCTATAAAAAACACAGCGTTTTTGAGAAATTTTTGTATTTCTCAGGAATACTGTTGTCACTCAAGTGGATAAGCCTGACGGTAATATATATAAACGCATTGAAACAGCAGGGAAAAGAAATGAGACCATGCTGTAAAAAAATCATAATTGTTTACTCACCCCTGAACCCCATGGTCTTCTGGGAAGAAATGAAGTTGCCAACATCGAAAAACTTTGGATAATTTCTCTCCAACATCCTCAGGCAATGAAGCATAGTTCTAATGGAATACGTGAGCCGACAATGCATTTAACCAACAGATTTCTGCTTTCCTTTTTAAGACATATCATCAAATTTATTTCTGACACATAGAGTCAGACAGCACAGAAAGAGACCCTTCAGCCCTACTCTTCCACACCTGCTTATTCCATGTGCCAATGATTATTTGTGAAATAAAATGCTCCATAAAAACTAACACAAAAATTTACCGAAGGAGTTTATGAGCATACATTCTATTCTCAAAATCCTATCCATCCAAAGTAATTTTTAGCTGACTGTAAAAATCACTGTTGCATTCAAATTCTAAATCAACTGATATTTTTGAGCTTTCTAAGATATTACAAAATCCACAAGAGCAAGATTGAAATTAGATACATTTTTGCGTGCGTTTGAGGTGTGTAGAGAACTCACGTTTAATGCAGAGCTAAAATCCTGAGCTTTCACATTTATTATTGATTCTCATTTCTTTGCATTAATAAGTCTCAAAATACAGAGGAAGGATGGGAGCTTGAATACACGGAAGTAAAACACCTACTAATTTTATTCATTATCCTGAGCAGCAAGAACTGTGTTATATATTGCTGGAGATTTATGGCTTACAAACAGCAAGCTTTCCCAAAACTTGAAATGTTTTTTATTGTTGTCAGTTATTTGCTTTCAAGCTAGATAATTATGTTTGCCATGCTAAATAAAAGTGGGCCGTATGGTGGCACAGTGGTTAACACGGCTGCCTCACAGCGCCAGAGACCCGGGTTCAATTCCCGCCACAGGAGACTCTCTGTGTGGAGTTTGCACATTCTCCCCGTGTCTGTGTGGGTTTCCTTAGGGTGCTCCGGTTTACTCCCACAGTCCAAAAATGTGCAGGTTAGGTGAATTGGCCATGCTAAATTGTCCCGTAGTGTGAGGTGTAGGGGTAAATGTAAGGGAATGGGTCTGGGTGGGTTGTGCTTCGGCGGGTCAGTATGGATTTGTTGGGCCGAAGGGTCTATTTCCACTCTGTAAATAATCTAATCTAAATGATACTCCATGTGGTTTGGGCTTTTCACATCATCAAACAATAGTTTGCACATCGATTTGCTTCTAACCACCATCCTGTCCAATTTGAAGCTAGCTAATTCTGTATTGTATATGATATTACTATTTATGCGCCCTAATGTCTTCTTCAGAATGGATTCTAGCTTCTTCCTAGCTTCTCCAGTTGAAATAGAATGCCAGATCTGACAGGCATATTTCTGGCATGGATGATTCTCTTACATAAACCAGCTGTTTCTTGAAGTTCACACAAAAAATGTGGCATTCTCACAAAGCAGCCCTTGCCCTTACCTTCGAAATAATTAGCTTTGAGTTAACCTTTCATAGACACTTCAAGTATGATTGGAGAACAGATTGTTAGTACGTGTTTCCCTAAACCCTGGTTAATACTCATCCCTGAGCCAATATCATTTAAAAAAGATGACACATTTATTAACCTCAGTGTTGTGTTTGGAAGCCTGTGTGAAAATTGACTGTTTTTTTAATACGTTACAATAGTGACTAGACTTCAAAAAGTGCCTTGTTGACTGTGGAAGATGCTATATAAATGCAAGGTATTTTTTTTCCTGTCAAAGTGTGCTGTTGCCTGCGATAGATTAGAATCTTATTTGTTTGAAAATACAATCATGCTAGTAGCCATACTTGGTCAATGGTAAAATGCATTTTGTTTCTATTAAAATAGAAACAATATTTTGTTTATTAAAATGATCAACAATCAAATTTGTCAGAAGAACGTATTGGGTGCTATTTGTTGTGGGAAGATGGTTATGGATCATCGCAGAACTGAGAGTAAAGCTGGTGATATGCACTAGGAGCACCACAGGTGTTTCCAAGTTTGATTTTGATTTTGAATTTATTGTCTCATCTATTTTATAGCAAACAGACAATAAAATACAGTGAAAGGCTTTCATTTGTCATCATCAAAAACTACACCATTTTGAATAATTTAAGAATAAGGAGAAAAAGAAAGACATATTTGGAAGAGACTCCATCAGTGCTGAGGCGTCCCTGCTGCCATCCCTCTGCCATCCATGCTGCCATCCCTCTGCCATCCCTCCGCATTTGTTGGCACCACACCCAACCGACATCAAAGCTGCCAATCCTTAAGCCCCACCTTTGCCACTGGGCCAATATTCATCCGCCACCACCTCACCGCTGTCTACGGCAGACCATCCAGCGTCAGAGTCGTGTCTCTTGCTGCTGGGCCCATCTCTTCAATGTTGGCGTGATGCCCATTCGCTGCCACCCAGGCTACACCCAGCCACCAACAAAATTGCTGATCCGCAGGCGCCATCATATGTTGCTTGGCCGACCTTACCGAGGTCACTTCTGCAGACGCAGCAGCTATCGATTTCAGAAAAGTAAGTAGGGGTTCACTCTGCTCCGCACTGGGCATGTTCAGTGTCTGCACCCTTAGCCTCCTGAGGGCCACACCCTGGGCCTGCTGGAGGACCACACCCTGGGCCTGCCGGAGGACCACACCCTGGGCCTGCCAGAGGACCACACCCTGGGCCTGCCGGAGGACCACACCCTGGACCTGCGTGAGGACCACACCCTCGGTCAGCTGAAGGGCTACACCCTGGGCCTGCTGGAGGACCACACCCTGGGCCTGCTGGAGGACCACACCCTGGGCCTGCTGGAGGACCACACCCTGGGCCTGCCGGAGGACCACACCCTGGGCCTGCTGGAGGACCACACCCTGGGCCTGCCCAATGTCCGCACACTGGGCCAGCTTGAGGTCTACTTCCTGGGCCTGCCTGAGTCTGCCATTAGTCCAGGTGAGTTCCATGCCCTTGGCAAGGCTCAAGGTCGTAAGGGGTCCGTGACTTGAATCCTCTTAAGGTCTGCGTGTTGGGCTCTTACTGTCCTTGAATATTGGGTAGCATGATAGCACAGTGGTTAGTACTGCTGCCACAAAGTGCCAGGTGCTCAGGTTTAATTCCAGCCTCAGGTTTCCCCCGGGTGCTCTGTGTCCTTCCACAATCCAAACATGTGCAGGTTAGGTGGATTGACCGTGCTTTATTGCCCCACAGTGTCCAGGAATGTGCAAGCTAAATGGATTAGCCTCGGCAACCGCTGGGCTGGGTCTGGTTGGAATGCTCTTCAGAGACTTGGTACAGATTTGATCGGCTGAATGGTCTCTATCTGCACTGTACGCTTCTATGAAGCCACAATAATACTTCAAAAATATTCCAGTCAGGTGTAATTCAAACATCTCGAAATATTTTGTGTTGCATTATCTTTTCTTAAGAACATAAAAGACTTCCCAGAGTAAACAATTAACTTATATTACCACTTGCAATATGAGTCAATTTGAAACACTGAGGGACCTGAATCCAATCCAATGGATTCTTTAACTTCAGAGGTGGTCTGGCCTTGGATGAACCAAAATAGGGTTTGCATCAAAGCAGATTGTTTTTAACCTGTGCAGATCTGAAGTTTCACTGTATGCAGCAGATTATTATTCATGGAGACTGTACAAGTGTATTTCTTAATGCTTTCCAAGGGAGCGGTATTTTGGTCTGAATTAATCATTAGCAGCTAAAGCACATGAACATAGCATATCTGCGCATTCTTTCTTTGTTACTGTAGTCACAGCAAAGTGTAGTTGTGACTAGCAGCTGGGCATCATTCTAAGAACAGTATCTGTGCTATAATTGCACTCCACTTGCTGCATTTTAGAGTACGACAGAAACTCAGGAAATTGTATGAGATCATTGAAAAGTTCAATGTAATTTGAAGAATAATAATGTCGTGTATTACACTGAAAAGGTGCCACAATTTTTTATAGCTAAACGTGCCTACTCAATAAAGATGAGTGTAATGACTATATAAAGGGAATTTGCAAGATATTTCATTGCCATTTTCTTAATCAACACATATAGAGTAATCAGGTATATACACTCATTTGCTTAACTAGAGTGAATGCTAAAATATAATACCATGCTGGGTAGAGGGGGGAGCTTGAAACTGAGATTAAAGCGCACAGTATACAGCTGGAAATGTACCATTCGCCAGAGAGACTGCAGCCCCGAATCTTCCCAGCATCTGCAGTGCCAAAGCTGTTCCGCAGCCCATCGAGATGAGAAGTCAGCTGGAAAATCAATCTCTTTCCACAATCCTCCTAGCACACTGCAAACAGCTCCAGATGCACATCTTATGATGCTGCATAAAGGCTAACCTTTCTTGCAGGTGGTAAAGCAATTTATCCACGTTCCCTGCTTTCAGGGTTGGCAGAGCAAGGTCTGAGAGATGTGAAGAGTTGGTGGGTATGATGGTGTATGGGCAGGGGTGGGGGATGTGGGGAGGTTCAAGCTAGTACAGTCAGCAGCACAGTTCTTAAAGTCCATTTTTACAAGAGTAATGAGGTTAGTCAGAATTATGGAATTTGTCGTGATGGCAATTCTCCCTTCGCACTGTGAATTCCTTTTGGAAGCGAATGCATTTGTGGGTGGATAGGTGAGAGGAGAACGCTCAGGCAGGACTTACTCTTAATCAACGTTCGACTCACTATCCAGAATAACTGGCTTCATAACAACCTGTGGGATGCCATAGCAGAGATATCTCATTGTATCTCTAATCTCACAAGTCCAATAAAGCATTCTGCAAGGTACTAAAAATGTATAATGTTATGTAATTATTGTACTCTCGTTTTGAAATTAAGGCCAACTTAATCAGAACTAAAATGATAGTTTTAGCAGTGAATCACCCTCACTATTTTTATATAGTAAGCTATTAACACTTTTTCAGTGAGTCATTACACATTTGCTTAATTATAGTAAGGCAGTCTCTCACAAATTAGATTGAATGCTAATGTTTCTCAGATAAACCGTTGCTGGTATCTGGAGGAGCCTGGTCTGTTGTTGCTGCTGATAATTAGGCATCCTCTTTCAGCCAGATATATACTGCGCTGAACAAAAGTAATCATTAGTTACACATACATTGTACAGAATGTAATTAAAAAACTTTTAATTATTTCACTCATAATATGACAGAAGTCACAATTTGTACTTATCCCTCAATCAATATGAGAAACAAACAGATGTTCAGAGGTCATTATTACATTTCTGCTTGTGAGAGTATGCTGTATACAAACTGCCTATTGTGTTTTCTACATCACAACAGTAATTATACTTCAAAAGTACATCATTGGCTGTGAAACACTTTGATGGTTGTGAAAAGGGTTATATAAATGCAAATCTTCCTTTTGGCTTTTTCTTCCTTGTGATGAAGAATTTGATTTTGTTGTGATGTTATTGTTGAGGTCAGGCAGTTCATGTGTGAATAACTGTGCATGCAAAGTTGCATTATCACATCATGTTACACTCAAACAATGACATTTTTAAAGTTTTTAAAAATCTGTTCCCCTCCTTTGAACCATGCACTAAGCACTGGCATCGGGGACAATTGGTATTTATTGCAAAATACCAGGAGACAAAGGAAAGAGCTTATGAATCAATACAAGGATTGATAAACAACAGGTATGGTTGAAGCAAAACCAGAAAGGTTTATCAGATAGTCCCACTCAAATAAAGTGGGACCATAAATACAAATGATCAGGTGAAAATAAGAACGGTCTGTGGCCATTTTTAGGACAAGTCTCAGAAGATTCTTCTTCAACTCCCTGATGCATTCAATCAAAACTCTAGCAGTCTGAGTTAGAACAAAAAGCTAGATAGGTGGAGACTTTTTCACTGAAGTGTAGGAGGTTGAGGGGAGACCTTACAGAGGTTTATAAAGTCATGAGGGGTATAGATAAGGTGAAAAGCAGGTATCTTTTACCTAGAGTAGGGGATTTCAAAACTAGGGGGCATATTTTTTAAGGGGACAGGAGAAAGATTTACAAAGACATGAGGGGCAACTTTTTAACAAAGAGAGTGGCTTGTATGTGGGGTGAGCTTCCAGAGGAAGCGGTGGATGTGGGTACAGTTACAATGTTGAAAAGACATTTGGATAAGTTCCTAAATAGGAAAGGTTTGGAGGGATATGGCCAAGCTCAGGCAAATGAGACTAGTTTATTATGGGATAATGGTTGGCATGGACTGAAGAGTCAGTTTCTGTGCTGTATGACCCTATATCTTAGCCACATGCTGTGTGAAAAAGGGTGTCCTCAGATCACCTCCTCTAATGAAGAGTCACTGAACCTGAAACATTAACTCTGCTTTCTTCCCACAGATGCTGCCAGACCTGCTGAGTATTTCCAGCAATTTCTGTTTGTGTTTCCCAGATCACATTTGTCTATATATTCTCCATTCTTTTATGAAGTTTTTGCCAATCTACTCTGTCTAGTTCCCTCATGATTTTGAAATATTCTTCAAAACTCCTCTTACCCTTCTCCTCTCTAAGGAAGAGTCTCAGATTCTCCAATCTATCCCCAAAACTGAAGTTTCTCATCTCTGGACCTTTCTCATAACTCTCTTCTGCATTCTTTCCAATGTGTTCTCACCCTTCCTAAAGTCTAATGCTAAGAACTGTTCATAATACAGGGTGGTGTGTGAAAGTGGCAGGCAACTGGGTCTTTTTTTGTGGACAGAACGTGAATGTTCTGCTAATGAGTCACCTAGTCTATGCAGTGTTTTCCCAATGTAGAGGAGACCATATTGTGAGCAGCGAATGCAGCAGACCAGATTGTGTGAAGTGCAGATAAAGTGCTGCTTCACCGTGGAGGGTGTGTTTGGGTCCTTGGACACTGAGGAGGGAGGAATTAAACCTTCAGATGCAGTGGAAGATGCCATGAGGTAGTGCAGGGTTTGGAGGAGAAGGTGAATGAAGAGTGGACAAATTTCCACTTTCATCTCCTTCAATATCTTTGATGGATCTCATCCACTCCCTATGCCGTATGCAGTTTAAGTACTGTTAGGCTATCCAATACCTTCTCCTTATAAATTTACACTGTTTAATCAACTGAGTTCCCTCATCTATTACCATGACCAACCTTTGATTCCAGCCCATCTGGCTCAGTTCCATTCTTTTATCACTGACATCAGCTCTCACTCTGTTAAATATTCCTCCTCTGGATTGTCCTTTGCCCTTTTCCATGGTCTCCTTAAACTCTATGATGCAAATAGCACTGTGCCCTAAATGTTCCTCCACTGACATTTGCTGTACTTGGGCCACCTTATTCCCAAGAACCAGGTCTAGCAGTATCTCTTTTCTTGCTGGACTGTGCATGTAAGACTGTAGAAAACTTCGCTGGACACAACTAGAAACAATCGCCCTTTACTGCTCTTTTACACCCCAGTCTATATTTGAATACTTTGTAGTGCTCAGTTATAACTATTTTGTAATGTTTACACTTCCCTGTAACTCTCTTGCAGTTTTGCTTCTCTACATTCCACCCACTAGTTATTGCTTTATAGACTACACTGAGTAATGTAATTACACCCTGTTAGTTCCTTAGTTTTCTCCAATTTGACTCTGTCCTTGAATCCAGTGATGAACAGATATCAGGCCCCAATACTTCTTCTGGAGCTAGTCCTCAACCTGTATCCTGAACATAGTGGCTCCTTCCTCTTATAGCATCTTTTCAACCATGCATTCAATTCTGCTATTCTTTCATTTGATAGAACATACCACAGGTGCTGCTAGACCATTGAAGTGCAAATAGTGAGGTGGTGCCATGAAAAGAGTCACGCTTGACTGAGTACACATGCAATTAAATGGGCTGCCTGTCAACTGCAGCCTGTTGTCAGAGACTTTCCATTCTAGATATGTTGAATAAACTGAAAGTAGTGACCATTGTGGCAGCAATGGTCAGACCTGTTGTGTTGTTAAGTCATTGAACAATAGGAAATTGGGAGACATAATCCATCACAAAATGCAAACTTTGCCATGCACGTTCAATAAATCTGTTGCTACTTTAGCCAAGTAATGGGTAGAATGTTGTGTAGATGTAGGTGCCCCCTCTGCCGCTGGGGTTAATACATTCAGCATGCCTTGTATGGATTCATGAATCGCTCAATATTCTGTTTCATCCCTGACCAATGGCTTGTCATGAAACACCAAGTTTGGCTCTGTGTGGTCAAAGTGAATAAATCCTCTTAAGTACTTCTTTAATGCTCTTCATTGGTCTTTTGCAGGTCTTATAGTTACTCATCTTTGACAGTTGCTAATTGTAACTGTTCACATTGGCTGTGGTCAAAGTGCAACAGATCAGCTATGAGCGGATTTTTAACTTCAACTGATACAATTGCATTGTTTCTGACCTGTCCCACCACAGTGAGTGCGATACAAATCTCAAGAAATGTGACAACACCAAAATTTGTGCTTACTGAGTGTCAGTATCAGGGCTGGTATTAGACTATTTGGTTACAATGAGTGGTAAGCTTCCAGTGGCATGTCATGCTTCAAGTGATCTCCAGTAAGATGGAGTCTGAGACTGTTGCACCCTCAAGTCATATATTATAGTACAACAATGATATCATGTCTGTTAAAGATACACTGACATTCTGACTGTGAGGCACAACACAGCAATATGATCTGAATATGGGAATCAAATTAAAAGCTAAGATGAGAACTAAATTTTAATAATTACAAATTGCTAAGTGATTAGTTTGGTCTTCTCAGTTTGTATAATTATTCTCAAAAACATGTTGCTAATTAAACACTCATCTAATTTGTACAAATTAAACCAAGCATCATTATATGTTCTATGTTTAGCATTTCAAGAAGGAAAAACAGACATGTCTTTATTACACCTAATCACGACTTCTAGAGCGGTCTTAAAGAGCTTCAGTATGAAAAAAATTACCTAAAGGGCAGTGACCTGGTATTGAGGCAGGACTCCATGATGCTATCCAGACTGGATGTGTAAGTATGAAGAGACCAGTTAAGGATAGGCTGATGCTTGGTTATGGTCCTGACAATACCAAATAGTTTAATATTACTCAGTTACCAAATAGTACTCAGTTCAGAGCTCTCAGAATTGTACCCTAGCAAAAACAGAAAGGAAAAGATGAAGTACCAGAGACAAGGAACTCTCCAATGAGCAACTCACCTCCTGACACTCCGAAGCCTGGTAATCTTTTACAGAGTACAAGTCAGGAGTATGATGGAATACTTCCCACTGGTCTTGATGAGTGTAGTTCCCACAGCCTTCATGAAGCTCAGTACTATCCACGACATAGCTATTAGCTTGAGATGTGCCCCACCCAGCACTTCACTTTACCCAACGTGAATGCACAGTGACAGCATTGACTAACTCCACAAGATGCACTGCAGCAATACACAGTACTTTCTAAACTTACAATCTCTGCTACCTAGAAAGACAAGGAAAGCAGAGGCAAGGAAAAACCACCAGCTGCAAGTCACATGCCAGCCAAATCTGGGACAGTATCACTGTAACTTTATTATCACTGGGTCAAAACTCTCTAAAAGTGCTGTGGGTGTTCCTACATGTCAATCTATTCAAGACTCACCACCACTTACTCAAGGGCAATTAGGGATGGATAATAAATGTAGGTCTTACCACCAACACTCATATTCCATGAACAAATTAAAAAAGAGAGAATATTTTTGAAATCTTTTATTTATTTTAACATTTATCTCTGTCATTTATATCGAATATTCATTTACGTCACTTTGGTAAAAGCCTCAAATGACCCAGACGTGGGCATGGAAGTGCTTTCTATTAACATTAGTATTAGTCAGTCAGATTACATGATGCAGTGCTGTACTATCATTGACCTTTTTAATGAAGCATTGTCTTATTCCATTTATACCAGCAATCACTTGTGGTTTCACTGACTCTGGATCACAAGCTAATATAGGAGATTGGTGAAGAGTTGCTTATTACAACTGAAGGAAGATGTGTGTTCCATTTCTGTGCAGTCACTATGCAATAAACAGTTTGTAACTGGTTCAGTGGATAAATAAATTGGTTTTATCTACACGCGCTGAGACCCAGCAATAACTTGGTCCACAATTCCACATCACAAAAATGTATTATAGGTGGAAGGTATGATAATGAGTCTTTTCAAAGATTTACTGTCATGAGTGTCTTCTGGAATAACATTGTTCAGTCTATCTTGTGACAATTGTAGACTTGTTTTGCACCACATCATCCCCTCCTTTGTGCAAGATCTTCTTTAATTTACAACGTGTCCACAGACCAATTTTCTCTGAGATAATAACTTGCGAAGTGCCATGTCTAACCACCTTTTGTCTCTTTGCTCCTTTGGTGTGTCTGTTTCACATACTCTGCACGACAATGGAGTACACCTCTGCATTTTTTTTTATTTTTGTGCAGATTTAGAAAAAGAAATTGTTAAAACTGACCAAAGCCTGGACACATGTAAGCCTCCTTAATGTAGGAAACCAAATTTGTGAGTATTTTCAATCTGTACTCTCCTCTAGGAGTGTTTTGTAGCCATATTTTCAGCTTCATTTAAAACTGCCATTTCAAAGCCTGTTCAGTTTATTTTAAAGCAAGAGAGGTAGAGTCCTCAGTGTGTTTCATTACATATCTATAGCCTTTAAATTTGGTTGTATTTGTAACTTCAGCTTTATATTTTTATACAGTTAGAAATTTCTTGTATCTTGAAGTAATTTACATTCTAATTAAAGAAATGTTCACTGCTGGTCAGTGCACTATCTACAGATCTGCAAAGTTATCTGTGCTCATAGAAAGTGATTATGCTGATTGCACAAGTTCTCCATTGTCCAAAGTTGTGCCTGGATGCTCTATACATAGCTTTCCAGATGTTGGAATCTTTGTAGACAGTCACCACTGTTAGGGGAGAAAGTGAGGTCTGCAGATGCTGGAGATCAGAGCTGAAAATGTTTTGCTGGAAAAGCGCAGCAGGTCAGGCAGCATCCAAGGAGCAGGAGAATCGACGTTTCGGGCATCAGATTCCTGATGAAGGGCTTATGCCCGAAACGTCGAATTTCCTGTTCCTTGGATGCTGCCTGACCTGCTGCGCTTTTCCAGCAACACATTTTCAGTCACCACTGTTAACCATAATGTAATTCTTGGCTCTGGCAGGGTATTTTACTTGGTGTAGTAATGCTTATGCTATCCCTTCAAACATAAGAAAAAAAGTGTGGCATTGAAAAATTCAATGGACATTTATTACAGCGAGATAACATTTACAAATACTACGTTCACAGGCACATGAATAGGCTAACATTAAGTTATTAGGCTACAAACAGTCATGTGTTTCTTGGGGTGTGTCACCAACATTAATACCACCTTTTCCCAGCTGTTTTCATTTCTGATGAGAGGACATTGGACTTGAAGCATTAACTCTGCTTTCCCTCCTCAAATGCTGCCAGACCTGCTGAGCACCTCCAGCACTTTTGATTTTTGTTTCAGATCACCAGCATCCTCAGATCTTTATCCTATTATAGAGTTTTAATTACAGCATTATGAGTGAGCCATTCTTGTTTTTTCCTTGCTTGCTATTAGCTAAGAACAATGTGATTACAGTAAATTATTATGTTTTTTTCTAAGAGAGAAAAAAAACAGGTTTGCATGTTCTTTTAATCTGAATTAGACAGTCAGGTAGACTTGGACAATTCAGTGGTATGATCAAATTTCTGTTTTTGATGACCCTGCAAATAATAAAACTTGATTTCCACTATGTTCATAGAGTGCGCAAAGAGGCCATTCATCCACACTGACCCTCTGAATAGTATCTTACCCAGTTCCACATAGTTCCCGCCCTATCCCCATCACCCTACACCTCCCCCATTTCCCATGGTTAATCCACCTAAACTACTCATCCTTGGACACTACGGGGCAACTTAGCATGACCCGTCCACCTAACCTGCACATCTTTGGATTGTGGGAGGAAACCGGAGCATTCGGAAGAAGCCCACACAGACGCGGGGAGTGGTAGTTGAAAAGTGGATCACTTAAAATCATTGCATCACTTGACCAGGAGCCAAGTTAGAATATGAGCACATGGAGGTGATGGATACAAGGGACCAGCTGTGAGTTAGGGAACGTGTAACAGAATTTTGGATAAGCGAAGTGAACTGATTAAGCATGAAAGAGATAGAAATCCTTGCATTTCTGTAAAATACAATAAAACATTTTAACCTTCAATATTTCAGTTCAGCGGTAATATTACAGTAACAGCCTGTTGTATATTATTCCCTTTGAACGTCTGCTGTCTTAGTTCCAGGTATCAACTTCTTGGCTACTTGCCAGAATTCTTCTTGGGGCAAAATCATGTTCAAGATGCCGCTTGATCAACCACAGCACCTATTTCCTCGCATAAATCATAACGGCTCAAGAAAGATTAAATTCAGTTGACACTGCTCACTGCTTGTATTCATTTCTGCGCCTGGAGTATTGAACCATGCATGAAAAACCAGAATGTGAGGATTTCCAGCTTCCAGTCACTTTCCAGTGTTCAGTGGGGACACTGCCTTCCATTTGCATGGAATATGGAGGTTCCACTGCAGTGAAAATGCCCATCTGTTGGATTACATACATTAATTCAGATCTGACAGAAGGAGACTTGCAGAGTTTAGTTCCAAGAATGGACTTTCAGCACCACCTACTGTTGGCAAGTCAGCTAATGTGCCAATTCAAATAGAGATAATTCAAAGTGAATCAGGGAAGTGTCAAATTTTAGACGCAGGCAGGAAACTGCTCACACAAAAAGGGGAGTTGAAACTGCATTTCCACACAATTTGTAATACAGGGAGGCTGCTGCACCATCACAAAAACTCTTTACATGCCACATAGAATATGATTCTCAATTTTTAAATTCCAGAGATGAGAATAATCCAATGACAATAATCATCTACTTATTCCCATCATTTTCAACAGTGGGGTGTGAGGGTGAGGGTGAGGGGTTCTGATTGTTAAAGCATTCAGTTTAATGAATAAAAATGAGTCTTGAAACTATGCAATGTTAGTGCATTGGTCGCAAAGTGTGTTAATCTGCCAATCCTCTGTCATGCTTTAAATAAATGGATTATCTGTAAGTGGAAAGATTAACTTCAGAGAAATGCTGAAATACTTGAGCACAATTTTCCCTCCAATACCAGTTCCAGCCCTGGGTGATAGATGACAGAGGGAGAGCAGAGAAGAGGCAGGAGTATTTGAGATAATAAATGTATATGCATTCAAATAAGACATAGTAAGCAGGCAGGATATAAAAGATTCAGTGATGTAACATGCATAAAAGTGAAATATACTGCAAACAATAATAAGATGGTGACATGGAAATACACAATGATTTTTAGGATAGCTTGCAGATCAAAATCGAATAAAAAGTGAATACTCAAGTCTGATCTAGGTTACTTGCTCTGTTTGGATTATTCTCTTGGAAGCAATGGCAAAGGAAGTACTGTGGATATACATGTCATTGTGTTAGTACAGCAGCCGGTCGGAGCATTAACGCACTACATTACAGAACGGTGTGATGCAAATTTGTCCCCAGAAATCCCTCATATGGTGAGTTCCAGATGTCAGCTGGACCATCTGCTGCTGGAAATATGTGAAGGTGAATCAGTCCGGATTAGTTTCTGAACACACAGGCTTGAAACCTGTTCCCTGGGTGATCAGAACTATTGTCGGGATTCAGGGAAAGGAGAGAGTTTTGAGGCAGTAAGAAATGAAAATCTTTGAGAAAATGAGCCCTGATTGTGAACACAAAACCCGATTGGATCTGTGACACACTCATGATCCTTATTATGTGTGCTCATCCAGATGATTTTGTGGATGTTTATTGAACTGATGTTATGTGTAATAAATAAGATTGATACATTCTAAAATGTAACAATATCCATGGAGGATTGTTGGTCTTTGGATGATGTGTCACTAAAGCTATGAAATTATACAAGAACCAAACAACAACTTGCTCTTATGAGCAATGCACTCCTGGATCTTCAAAAGAGGATTCGAATAGCAATATGGACTCAGGAGCACCAGGTTTCATGAACTCTGAGTGATCTGTTAGCTTTCACAAAGTCCTTTTGTGGTGGAGTTGAGGAAGGTGAAAGATTGAACAGAAGAGTTGAGTCAGAACCCAAAGCATCCATGGAAACGTTTTAAGATGGTGCAGGACTTTGAAGTAATTAGTAAGCAAGATTTGGAATATTGAAATCAGGGCTCTGATGGGACAGGAGACATTCAGCAGAACTATGTGCAGAATAGGAGATTGGCAGGGGAGCTGGAGGTTTGAAGATTGGAACTCACTGTACTGGCAAGAAGAGCTTTGGAGGTCAAGTATCAGACGAACTTTGATAAGGAAAGGACCTCATCAATATTGAGTCATAGAAATGACAAGACGCATGAAAACCAACTAATCTACTTTTAATTGTTAGATCTTTAATTCTCATGGTAGATGGGTTATTAAGGCTAGATCACACAGAATAGAGGGAGAACTAGCTATGTGAATACAGAACTGGTTCAAAGGTAGAAATCAAAGGATGGTGTTGGAGGGTTATTGTTTAGACTGGAGGCCTGTGACTAATGGTGTGCCACAAGGATCGGTGCTGGGTCCACTACTTTTCCTTATTTATATAAATGATTTGGATCTGAACATGGGAGGTACGTTTAGTAAGTTTGCAGATGACACCAAAATTGGAGGTGTAGTGGACAGTGAAGAAGGTTACTTCAGCGGGATCTTGATCATTTGGGCTAATGGGCCAAGGAGTGGCAAATAGAGTTTAATTTAGATAAATGTGAGGTACTGCATTTTGGAAAGGCAAATCAGGGCAGGACTTATACACTTGATGGTGAGGTCCTCGGGAGTGTTGCTGAACAAAAAGACCTTGGAGTGCAGGTTCATAGTTCCTTGAAAGTGGAGCCGCAGGTGGATAGGATAGTGAGGAAGGTGTTTGGTATGCTTTCCTTTATTGGTCAGAGTATTGAGTAGAGGAGTTGGGAGGTCATGTTGCAGCCATACAGGACATTAGTTGGGCCCCTTTTGGAATACTGCGTGCAATTCTCATCTCCCTGTTATAGGAAGAACGTTGTGAAACTTGAAAGGGTTCAGAAAAGATTTACAAGGATGTTGCCAGGATTGGAGGCTTTGGATTATGGGGAGAGGCTGAATAGGGGCTGTTTTCTCTGGAGTGTTAGTGGCTGGGGTGTGACATTATAGAGGTTTATAAAGTCATGAGGAGCATGGATAGGGTGAATAGACAAAGACTTTACCAACAGGTCGGGGCATCCAAAATTAGAGGGCATAGGTTTAAGATGAGAGGGGAAAGATTTAAAATGGATCTAAGAAGCAATTTTTTCACACAGAGGGTGATGAGTGTATGGAATGAACTGCCAGAGGAAGTGATAGAGGCTGGTACAATTACAGCATTTAAAAGGCATCTGGATAGGTATATGAATCGGAAGGATTTAGAGGGATATGGGCCAAATGCTGGCAAATGGGACTAGTTTTTTAGGATATCTGGTCAGCATGGACGAGTTGGACTGAACGGTCTGTTTCCATGCTGTCTCTCTCAATGATTCTATGATTCCATAATTGTCATCTATTAAACAAATGGCATTTCCACACCCATTCTCTCTATTCCTTTGTAGTTTTCATGGAAAACAAAGATATTGGATTTGGGAATCAATGTTTGAGGGCTCTTATGGCACAATGGTAGTGTTCCTATCTCTGAGCCAGAAGGCCTGGGTTCGAGTCCTCTTTTTTCAGAGGTGTGTCATAACATTTCTGAACCGATTGATTAAAAATATCTATTCAAACATTTTTATAGGAGCTGAATGGGTGATGATTTTGTCTGCACACCTTAGAAAGCAGCTTCCAATTGCATGACCTCTTCCACCTAGACAGACAAGGGGACATGACCCACTGCAGGTTTCTCTTCAAAGCACACATCATCCTGATTTGGAATCATATTGGGCCAAAATCCTCAAACTCCCTGCCCAGCAGCACTCTGGGTATTACTACACCACACGGACTGCAGCAAGTTAAGAAGGCTACCTTTGCAAGTGCACTTAGGGGTGGCCATTAATACTGATCGACTGAGTGATGCTCAGATCCTGTGATTGAGAAATAAAGAAGCCTTGATGCTGGCCTGGAGTAGATTAGTGGCTGAAATTCCATGTAGATTTCTGTGGCTCTTCCACAATGGACAAGTGGCAGTATCCTATGGATATTCACCTTTATGTAGGACGGAGGATAGGAGTTACAGCAGAGCTCATATGTCAAGGAGGCCCACTGTGCTTGGGTCAGGACTGGGTCCTTTGCAGTTGATTTGAGGCCAGGTGCCTGAAGCCCAGACCATGCACAGCACCAAGGCTCTTCGTATTTGTCCCTGGCCCTGCTTTCCAGATGTCAAAAGTAGTTTTGGTCAAGCAAAGTTGTGCGTCATCAACGAAGATGCTCAGAATGGAAATGCTAAAAAGTAACAGCAGTTCTTAACTTTGCTAGGACTTGCTTACTCTGGGAAGTGTTCAACTCTGGCCTCCCCTGTGGATGTTGGTAAGGTGTGTGGGCCTGAGGATGGAGATATTGAGGTGGAGAAAGGAACTGGAGCAACAGTTTTGGAGGGAAAGGAACCCATTTCTCCAATCATCAGAGTTATCAATGGAAAGGACAGAACAGGAAGGTCAAAGAAGTCTTTGAGTTTGAGTAGAATTTGTTCTTGACCTCTTGTGCATTGGTTGGGGACCAATATTTATAGGCCATCCTTAGTTGCCCTTGAGAAGATGGTGGTAAGCCATCCATTTAGTGTAAGGAGACCACAGTGCTGTTAGGAACGGAACTCCAGGTTTCTGACCCAGCAACAATGAAGGATTGGGAACCCTGAAGTCACAAGATAACCTGACCTCAGAGAAGGAAATGTGTCAATGCTTGAGGTGGTCAAGAAAGGCCTGGTGGGGTGAGATCAGGCTAATCATACATTCAAACACTGATGAAGGTGGTTGTAATGTCAATTTATTTATTCATTTGTGGGACGTGGGCATTGCTGGATGGGTCCAGCATTTATTGCCCATCGCTAGTTGTCCTTGAGAAGGTGGTGGTGAGCTGTCTTCATGAAGCACTGCAGCACACCTGCTGTGGGTTGGTCCACAATGCCATTACGGAGAGAATTCCAGGATTTTGACCCCGCGACAGTGAAGGAGCGGTGAAATATCTCCAAGTCAGTATGGTGAGTGGCTTGGAGGGAAACTTGAAGGTGGTGGTGTTTCCACGTATCTGCTGCCCTTGTCCTTCTAGATGGATGTAATCATTGGTCTGGAAGATGCTGTCTGAGGATCTTTGGTGAATATCTGCAGTGCATCTTGCTCAGTACACACTGCTGCTACTGAGCGCAGGTAGTGGTGGGAGTGGATGCGATGCCAATCAAGTGGGTTGCTTTATCCTGGATGGTGTCAAGTGTCTTGTTGGGGCTGCACTCACCCAGACAAGTGGGGAGTATTCCCTCACACTCCTGACTTAGTGGCTTGTAGATGGTGGACCGGCTTTAGGGAGTTATGAAGAGTGTTATTCACAGCAGTATTCCTAGCCTCTGACCTGCTCTTGTAGCCACTGTGTTTATGTGGTGAGTCGAGTTGAGTTTCTGGTCAATGATAACCCTCAGGATGTTGATAGTGAGGGATTCAGTGATGGTAACACCATTGATTGTCAAGGGGCAGTTGTTAAATTGTCGCTTATTGGAGATGGTCATTGCCTGGCATTTGTGTAGAGTGAATGTTACTTGCCACTTGTTAGCCCAAGCCTGGTTATTGTCCAGATCTTGTTGCATTTGGATATGGACTGCTTTGGTATCTGAGGAGTCATGAATGGTGCTGAACATTGTGCAATGATCGGCGAACGTCCCCACTTCTGACCTAATGATGGAAGGAAGGTCATTGATGAAGCAGCTGAAAATGGTTGGGCTGAGGACACTCCCCTGAGGAACTCCTGCTGTGGTGCCCTGGAGCTGAGATGATTGACTTCCAACAACTGCAACCATTTTCCTATGTGTAAGGTCTGTCTCCAACCACCAAAAAGTTTTCCCCCGATACTCATTGATTCCAGTTTTGCTCTGGTTCCTTGATGCCACATTAGGTTGAATGCAGCCTTGATGTCAAAAGCTGTCACTCTCCCTCCTCTCTGGAAATCAGCTGTTTTGACCATGTTTGAACCAAGGCTGTAATGAGGTCAGGAGCTGAGTGACCTTGGCGGAACCCAAACTGGACATCATTGAGCAAGTTATTGCTGAGCAGGTGACACTGGAAATGACTGCTGATGACACCTTCCATTATTTTACTGTTGGTCGAGAGTAGATGTATGGGGCAATAATTGGCTGGGTTGCATTTTTCCTGCTTTTTATGTATAGGATATACTTAGAAAATTTTCCACATTGTCACACAGATGCTAGTGTGGTAACTATACTGGATCAGCTTGGTTAGGAGAGCACCAAAGTTCTGGAGTAAAAGTCTTCAGTACTATTGCCAGAATGTTGTTAGGGCCTGTTGCCTATACGGTTTCCAACTGTTTCTTGATATCAGATATGTGTAATGCTGGAGACCACTAGAGGAGACTGAGATGGATCATGCATTCAGCACATTTGGCTGAAGATTGCTGCAAAAGCTTCAGCCTTATCTTTTGCCCTGATGTGATGGGCTCCTCCATCATTGAGGATGGGGATTTTTGTGGAGTTTCCTCCTCCAGTCAGTTCTTTAATCGTACAACACCATTCACACTGGATGTGGCAGATCTGCAGAGCTTAGATCTGATCTGTAGAGCGTAGATCTGATCTGTTGGCTTTAGAATTGCTTAGCTCTGTCCTATGTAGATAGTCCTATTTGGTGGCTTCACCAGGTTAAAACCTCATCTTTTGCCTGATGCTGCTCCTGACATGCCCTCCTACATTCTCCATTAAACCAGGGTCGATAGTCTGGCTTGTTGGTAATGGTTAAGAGGGGGATATGACATGCCATGAGATTATAGATTGTGCTGGAGTACAATTCTGCTGCTCATGGTATTGAGTTGCTAAATCTGTTTGAGGTCTGTCCCATTTAGATTAGATTAGATTAGATTAGATTTCCTACAGTGTGGAAACAGGCCCTTCAGCCCAACAAGTCTACACCGACCCTCCGAAGAGCAACCCACCCAGACGCATTCCACTACATTTACTCCTGACTAATGCACCTATCACTATGGGCAATTTAGCATGGCCAATTCATCTGGCCTGCATGTCTTTGGACTGTGGGAGGAAACCAGAGCACCCGGAGGAAACCCATGCAAACACGTGGAGAATGTGCAAACTCCACATAGACAGTTGCCGTGGTGGAAATTGAACCCAGTCCCTGACGCTGTGAGGCAGCAGTGGTCACTCTTATCGATAGTGATATGGACAGATCCATCCACAGCTGGCAGATTGGTAAGGATGAGGTCAAGTATGTTTTTCTTCTTGTTGGTTCCTTCACCACCTGCTGCAGACCCAATCGGGCAGCTATGTCCTTTAGGACCTGACCAGCTCGATCAATCATACTACTGCCGAGTCACTGTTGGTGGTGGACATTGAAATACCCCATCCTGAGATCATTTTGTGCCCTTGTCATCCTCAACACTTCCTCTAAGTGTTGTTCAATACGGACAAGTACTAACGCATCTACCGAGAGAGGATGGCATGTGGTAATCAGCAGGAGGTTTCCTTGCCCAGGTTTTACCTGAAACCATGAGACTTCATTGACTCTTGACCCTATGTTGAGAACTCCCAAGCCACTCCCTCCTGTCTGCATACCACTGTGCCACCACCTCTGCTGGGTCTGGGTTACTTGTGAGACAGGACATTTCCAGGGATGGTGATGGTGGTGTCTGGTCATTGTCTGCAAGGTATGATTCCGAGTGTATGATTATGTCAGGCTGTTGCTTGAGTCTGCGAGACAGTTCTCCCACTGTTGGCACTAGCCCCCAGAGGAGAACTTTGCAGGGTCGACAGGACTGTTTCTGCTGTTGTCTTTTCCGAGGCCTATGTTAATTCCAAGTGATCCTTCTGGTTTCATTTTTTTGAGACTTTGTAGCGATTGGTA
Organism: Hemiscyllium ocellatum; assembly: GCF_020745735.1. Classification (NCBI taxonomy): domain Eukaryota; kingdom Metazoa; phylum Chordata; class Chondrichthyes; order Orectolobiformes; family Hemiscylliidae; genus Hemiscyllium; species Hemiscyllium ocellatum. The sequence continues at coordinate 35,941,917 of NC_083434.1, forward strand.
CAACTGAATGGCTTGCTTGGCTATTTTAGAGGGGCAATTACGAGTCTTCCATATTACTGTGGGTCTGGAGTCACATGTAGGCCTGACCAGGTGAGGATGGCAGATTTCCTTCCCTAAAGGACATTAGGAAATGCGATGGGCTTTTCTGACAATCTATAATGGTTTCATGGTCATGGGTAGATTTTTAATTCTAGATTGTTTTGTATTTGTTTTCCAGAATGGTGGAATATGAAGGGTCTAATGTGATTTATGGCACTGAAAAGGGGGGAGGAAAGGGGTTCAATGGAATCTCTGATTTCCTTTCCAAGCTGCTTGCTTTACCAACAAAGCACCGACCAGCTTTCAGAATCGTCTCTAGTCAGCATATTGCTCAGTAGGTTAATCCTTGCTTTCTTTTAATCACTGTCTGTGAGTGAGGAATAAAACTGACAAAAAGATGAATTACTTCTCCCCATTAGGAACTCAATCCTATTAAAATGAATGGGGAGATAATACGCAGAAAACCTACTCTTAAGTGGCGTTTTCCCTTCTTGGGATTGCTGTTGAGAAGCAGCCAATTCATTTAAATTTATACCACACTTGGCAACTGAAGAGAAATTCTTTTTAATGCTTTCGCAATTATAAGATTGTAGTTATTCATCAGCAGGGACTGGCAGTACTTTCCTGTTAGTACCTCTGCTTTGTATTTCCCAGTCTCCTGCCAGCTGCAATATGTTGCAGTGTTCAGTACCCTGTGCAACTTGCTTCACCAGTGGCACAGAATGAGTATCCTATGTTCCTACCAATTTTTGGCTCTGTGACTCACTACATGCGCACACACAGATGACATATCGGGTTGCCAAGATCTCCAAACTTCACACCTCAGGCCAACCAATTTGTGCAAAGATTTAATTACAGCTGTGACAGTCCATCCTTTGCAATCATTTCGGGATTAATTCATACAACTTTGATATTTTTGAATATCATGTAGCATATATTGCACAGTAATTAATATCTGCACTGTGTTTTATCTTCAAGGGTAATGTGATCAATATTGACACAAGACGACGTGTTTTGACAACACAGTAATGAGCAAGAGAACAATAATTAAATCAGAATAGTATAATAGCGTGAACAGTGGACCAAGAACCCTTGGGGATGAAAATTAGTAACAAACACGCAGATTGATGAAATTTCTGCTTCTATTCTAAAGAAAGGCAGCAACCGGTTTAATATAAATGCAGTAAATATTCTCACCACAATGGCAAACAAATACTCTTAAAAATTAATGTGTGTGGTATGTAGGTTACTGTTAAGACTAGAATTCACTAATTGCTCATGAGAAGGTGTTGATGGGCTGCTTTTTGAATTGCTTCAATCAGTGTGGTCGAGGTCCACCCACTGTGCTGTCAAGGAGGGACTTCTGAAATGTTAACCGATTACTGACGAAGGAACAACAATATAGTTCCAAGTCAGGCTGGAGTGTGGTTTGGAGGTGAAATAAATCCAAGGATTTGGAGATGCTGGTGTTGGACTGGGGTGTACAAAGTGAAAAATCACAACACCAGGTTATAGTCCAACAGGTTTAATTGGAAGCACGCTAGCTTTCGGAGTGACACTCCTTCATCAGGTGATTGACAATCACCTGATGAAGGAGCGTTGCTCCGAAAGCTAGCATGCTTCCAATTAAACCTGTTGGACTATAACCTGGTGTTGTGTGATTTTTAACGAAATCCAAGGAGGCAGCTATTGCATCACCAAGTCACCCTTTATTTACACATGCACAATATATGGGCTCTAACCAGCCAGCTCAAAACCCATTCCTGGGATGAGGAGTCTCTCTGCCACTCCTATTTATATCAGTCAGTCAGGGCTCCCTGATTGCCCCAGGTTAACATCCTCAATCAAGGGATCTCATAGCCAATGAGATCCACTGGGTCCTCTTTCCAATCCCAACAGGTGGGTAAGTTGTAGAAGGTGTTGTCATGCCCCTGTTCCCTTGGTTCTTCGAGATTCTAGCTTTTTTTGTGGGCTTAGAAGATGCGGTGAGTTTGAAAGTTCCAAATGAACTCATCAACCAGGTAACATAAAAGATGATTCCAACCAGTTAAACGTTCAAAACTGTTTCCTTGTTCATCAGACAGCCCTCTCAGGAGAGATGTAATTTCTCAATGCTCGATTCTCCATGAAACAAGGAAATCTGTAAGAAGAAATACCACATGGTGTGGGCTATTGGTTATTTCCATGCAACCCCCTTGCTCAGTGGGAATCTTGCACTTTTACGCTGAGTTCCTTTTTATGTTGGTCATGTTTGATGGTGCTTGTACAAAAGCCAACAGGAGCTTACCTTCAGGATAATTACCTCTGTGACTATTCTGCTAGCTACAGTTTGCTTTGGTGCTATGCCAGTCTCCTTTACCATGATGCTCCTCTGTAAGATTGTGCCATGTAGAGATGTTTCCATCGTTTTTCACATGGTAAATAACAATGTCTAAGCTGAACATTTCTGTCCACATCCTGAATAAATCATTTTTCTGCTTGCAGTCCTATTACTGCTAAACATTACATCAATAATATAATCGCTTGATTGTCATGCTCATTAATATAGCAGCTTTTTAAAACAAAAGTCACAGGATGAGGGTCTCACTGACTAGGCCAGGACTTATTCCCCATTCCCTAATTGCCCAGAGGGCAGTTAAGAGTCAACCACATTACTGTGGACCTGGAATCACATTTGGCCAGACCAGGTAAGGATGGCAGATTTCCTTCCTTAAAGTTTGTCCAAGAATGGTTTCATTAGTATCATTAAACTCTTAAAACAAAAAAGAGAAACTGGAATTAAATTATCAAATTCAAATTCCATCATTTGCTATAGTGGGATTTAAACCTAGGTCCCTAGAACGTTATCAGGATCAGTAGTCTACTGATAACACCACCAGGCCATCGCCTCCTCTGGCATTTCTGTTTCTTCTTTTTGTTAAAAAAAACTACAGATATACAGGTACACTTATTTGACATCAGGTTGTAAGTTTGCTCACTGAGCTGGTAGATTTATTGTCAGACGTTTCGTCACCATGCTAGGTAACACCATCAGTGAGCCTCAGATAAAGTGCAGGTGTTCTGACCCGCTTTCTATGTCTCTGTCTTGGTTTATTGTGATATCATTTGCAGTTCTGTTTCTGACAGGTTGGTAAATGGGGCCCAAATCAGTATGGTTGTTTATGGAGGTCTGGTTTGAATACCAGGCCTCTAGGAATTCTTGTGCGTATCTTTGTTTAGCCTGTCCCAGTCAAACTGGTGTTCTTCTTCATATGAGTGTGTGGATATTAGTGGTAGTTAGTCATGTCTTTTGGTGGCTAGTTGGTGTTAATGTATCCTGCTGGCTAGTTTCCTGCCCATCCGTCCAACAGAATGTTTGTTGCAGACCTTGCATTTGTATATGAAGTTCATCTGGCTGGTTGTTGGTATGGGTGTCTTTAAATTCATCAGGAGCTGTTTCAGTGTGGTGGTAGGTTTGTGGGCTACCCCGATGCCTAGGGGTTGGAGTAGTCTGGGCATCATTTCTGAGATGCCTTTGATATATAGTAGAGGGGCTAGGGTTTCCTGGGCATGTTGTGTCTTCCTGTTTAGGTCCGCTGTGCAGGAAGGTAAAAACAATGACTGTAGAATGCTGGAAACCAAGATTCTGGATTAGTGGTGCTGGAAAAGCACAGCAGTTCAAGCAGAATCCGAGGAGCAGTAAAGTTGACATTTTGGGCAAAAGCCCTTCATCAGGAATACAGGCAGAGAGCCTGAAGGGTGGAGAGATAAGTGAGAGGAGGGTGGGGGTGGGGAGAAAGTAGCATAGAGTACAATAGGTGAGTGGGGGAGGGGATGGAGGTGATAGGTCAGGGAGGAGGATGGAGTGGATAGGTGGAAAAGAAGATAGGCAGGTAGGACAAGTCATGGGGACAGTGCTGAGCTGGGAGTTTGGAACTAGGGTGAGGTGGGGGAAAGGGGAAATGAGGAAACTGTTGAAGTCCACCTTGATGCCTGGGTTGAAGTGTTCCGAGGCTGAAAATGAGGCGTTCTTCCTCCAGGTGTCTGGTGGTGAAGGAGGCCCAGGACCTCCATGTCCTCGGCAGAGTGGGAGGGGAAGTTGAAATGTTGGGCCACAGGGCGGTGTGGCTTATTGGTGTGGGTATCCCGGAGATGTTCCCTAAAGCACTCTGCTAGGAGGTGGCCAGTCTCCCCACTGTAGAGGGGACCGCATCAGGAGCAACAGATACAATAAATGATAGTGGTGGATGTACGGGTAAAACTTTGATGGATGTGGAAGGTTGCTTTGGGGCCTTGGATGGAGGTGAGGGAGGAGGTGTGGGCGCAGGTTTTGTAATTCCTGCGGTGGCAGGGGAAGGTGCCAGTTTGGGAGGGTGGGTTGTAGGGGGTGGGGGGGGCGTGGACCTGACCAGGTAGTCATGGAGGGAATGGTCTTTGCGGAAGGTGGACAGGGGTGGGGAGGGAAATATATCCCTGTTTGGTCTGCTTGGAGGTGACGGAAATGTCAGTGGATGATTTGGTTTATGCAAAGGTTGGAAGGATGGAAGGTGAGTACCAGGGGCATTCTGTCTTTGTTATGGTTGGAGGGGTGGGGTCTGAGGGCAGAGGTGCGGGATGTGGACGAGATGTGTTGGAGGGCATCTTTAACAACGTGGGAAGGGAGATTGCGGTCTCTAAAGAAGGAGGCCAGCTGGTGTGTTCTGTAGTGGAACTGGTCCTCCTGGGAGCAGATACGGAGGAATTAGGAATACGGGATGGCATTTTTGCAGGAGGTAGAGTGGGAAGCGGTGAAATCCAGGTAGCTGTGGGAGTTGGTGGGTTTGTAAAAAATGTCAGTGTCAAGTCGGTCGTCATTAATGGAGATGGAGAGGTGCAGGAAGGGGAGGGAGGTGTCAGAGATGGTCCAGGTAAATTTAAGGCCAGGGTGGAATGTGTTGGTGAAGTTAATGAATTGCTCAACCTCCTTGCGGGAGCACGAGGTGGTGCCAATGAAGTCATCAATGCAGCGGAGGAAGAGGTGGGGAGTAGTGCCAGTGTAATTACGGAAGATTGACTGTTCTATGTAGCCAACAAAGAGACAGGCACAGCTGGGGCCAATAAGGGTGCCCATGGCTACCCCTTGGGTCTGGAGGAAGTGGGAAGATTCAAAGGAGAGGGAATCAGCTCTATGCTTATCGGGTACCCATTGCTCCTGAATATGTTGTATAGGTGTTTTTCCTCGGCTTCAGTCCCTGGGATGTTGGGCTTGCTCTTGCAGTTCAGTATCTGGTCAGTGTGCGAGAGACTTTCCTGAAGATGCTGGTCTGTAGCTCTCCATTGGCTTTGTGCTCCCCCATGACGTCTAGGAAGGGGATTCGGTTGTTGGTCTCTTCCTCTTTGGTGAACTTTATACCAGTTAGGATACGGTTTCTGTGTTTGTCACTTTCTTCTAATTTGTTGCATCGTGATAATGAAGGTGTCAGCCACAACGCAGACCCACAGTTTGGGCTGGATCGTGGGAAGGGCTGTTCGTTCTAACCTCCGCATAATTGTTTCTGTTGAAGTCCTGACATTTGTGATCCCATTGATTTGTTTGTAGAGCTTGTTGTTGAAGATGAAGAGGATTGTGAGGCACAAGTCTGCTAGTTTGAGGATGCTGTCCTTGTTGATGCAGTTAGGTGCTTGAGTCCTTGGTTTGTCTAGTAGTGAGGTCAGTGTTTCTTTTGCTAGGGTGATCGTTATTAATGTGAAGAAGATTGTCATGTCCTTGCCCTCTATCTTGGTGTCTTTGATGATGTTCAGGAATTCATGGATGGAGTGGCTTGCGTCTTCTACTTGGTGTTTCAGTTTGCATTATAATTCCTTCACAAGTCTGTCTGGATACCAGGAAGTGAGAATATGGGTTGGGGAGGGGGGGGGGGGGGGGGGGGGGGTGCGGAGAGTGGGAAGTGCACCTTGTTTGTTTATGTACCTTTGGTAAGCTGTAGAAAAAAAAAAGGTGTATGTTGGATCCTTCAGGTTTTACTCTTTTGTTAATTCCACCTGCCTTGAAGTTTCCTCAGGGAATATAATGCAGTTTTCTAGCTGTGGACTCAAGCTCAACAGCACCTGTTGGTAGTTATCAATAACTACCAGTAGTATGTTTGCTTTTTTTCCAATGTATTGTGTCAGGATGACTACAACGTGCTATTTGGCTGCTGGTCTTTGGCATTTCAGTGCCTCACCCTTGTTTAAAAAGGATAATTTGTGGAAAGCTCATGTAACCATAGAGCCTTGCTATCAGCAACAGTAAGAAAATTGGGGCTATAGACTTAAGCTTTTCCAACTAATTACACCACTCTTATGATATAGACTAATCACCAATAGATTTTTGCTTGGTTACCACTTCCATCTTAGGAAACTACTGAAGCTTTATGTCAGTTAGAGTATCAGATTACTTAATTCTCTCCTGCAAACTGGGCAGTAAGCAAAGGGAGGAGCTGAACCTGACTGCTGGTAGTGAACATTGCATGTTTAGGATGGATTTATCAGCTGTATGGTTTAAAAAAGGTAGAATATCAATGGAGGGCTATCTACGCAGTTTGCCTGTATCCCCACCCTGGCCTTAGAAAAGGGAAGGTGATAAATTCAACAGGCATTCACTTTTTCAAAAAAAAATAATAAAGACAATTGTTCTTATGTACAAGCCAGCTGACCCACCTCTTACACTGCTCATGCTGTTATAGGGTGGGTAGGCAGGTAGGAGTTAAGGCCAACTAAGCCACTTCAAACCTAACTAGCAAAAAAAAAGGAGAGAAACTACAGTGTACTGTATAACAGTAAACACTTGGAATATTTACATAGAAACTGGTATCCAACACCCAGTCACAGGTGCACAGTTCATGGGCTCTGACCAGCCAGTCCCTAGAATAAGGAGGCCGAGTCTCCTATTAACAAGTTAATGATAGAGGAGCAGAATTAGGCCGTTCAGCTCATTGAGTCTGCTCCACTATTTGATCATGGTTGACATGATCCTCACCCCCATTACCAATTAAAAAAATGTTTAACTCTTCAATTTACTCACTTTCATCGCTTTGGGATAGTGAATTCCATACATTCAGAAGCCTTTGGGAGGAATGTCTCCTCAACTGTTTTAGAATTTGTTACCACTTATCCTAAGACCATGACCACTCCTATAATGTTCCACAAGAGGAAGCATCACTCCACATCTATTTTATCCATTCCTTTTATCTTGAATTTCTCAATTTGACCTTCCCTCATTCTTCAAAATTCCAGAGAGTATAGGCCTCAACTGTTTGATCTTTCACATGAAAAACCCCCTAAATCTCTGGAACTGATCTAGTGAACCTCTGAACCACCTCCAATACCACTACATCTTTCCTCAAATATAGTAACCAAAACTGTACACATGACAGAGGCAGTCTCACCAATGCCTTGTATAGTTTATTTTTTCTCTAGTACACTAGCTGCGACCAGCCAGCTCAGAGTCAGTCCTTGAAGACAGGAGACTGACCCTTCTGTTTTTTTCTTCCCTTTTTATTCAGTTTTTAATTAATTGTTTAACATTAACAGCTGTATACAGAAATAGCAATTTTACAAGGGAGGAGATGGCAAAGCCAGGCCCCAATCCCCATCATTCAACCAGTTTTCAGGGAAATGAGGACAAACCTCAAATCCCAGTTACACTCACAGAACAGTAACAAATACACAAGACTGTTCAATTAGATAAGTGCATTGAATACTGAGTCCCCACCCCAGCAAGCCACCTATCTCTCCCACCTTCTGCCCACACCCCCTCTGGGACAGCCTGTTCTGTTTCCCCAGCCCCCCAGGATGATAGCAGTCAGGATGGCCTACCCACCTTCCAGTCACCTCTAGGACAGCCCACCCCAGTACCTGCCCTGGGTGAGTGCTGAGGATGGCCTGCCTTCTGGCTCTCAGTCTATCCCTATTACCATCAGGCTCTCACCCACTCCAACATACCTGGCTTGTGGACTGCCCTGACATCTTCTGGCCACCTCTACACAACAGCTTGCTACAGTACCTGCCGCGGTGACCGTGCTCAGGACTACCTACCCACCATCCAGTTCAGTCTACCCTACATACCATCTGGCTCTTGCTCATTCTGACATGCCATCCAGCCTGTGGATGGACCTAGCACCTTCTGGCCACCCCTCGGACAGCACACCACCTTACCTGGGACAACAGTGCACAGGGCAGCCCACAAGCCTTCAGGATCTCACCCAGCCCTATGCACCTTCTGTCCCTTGGCTGCTCTGACATCTCTTGGCAACCGCTATTATCTGTTCTTGAGATGACAGTGCTCAGAACTGTCTACCCACCCTCCAGCTTTCAGGACAGCCAACCCATCCTCCAGCTCTCGGGGTGACAGCTTTCAGGATGCTGTATGAGCCTCCCAGCTCAGTAAGGCCTGCCAGACCCAGGGACACAAGACAGTGCAGATGATAACCCAAAAAGCAACAAGACAGTCAATTACCAGCAAAGAGTCCTTACTGGCAAGGACAGTCCATTGCCAGAAACAGTTGTCTTCAAAATGCAGAGTCTATTCCCAGGAACAGAATTCCCAGTATGCAGAACGCATTTTCAGAGAAAGTCCATGACCCAAGGAAGAATCCACTCCTGAAGGCAGCAAATACACATTCCATAGCACATACACAGGTGTTCAGTCTCCATAGAGCCCTGGTTTATCCACACAGAATCAGGCCCACAGTATGTTGTGAAGGTGCAGTTAACTCAGCAGGGTCAAGTCCACTCCCAATGGCAGCAATTGCTCACCTCCCAGTACACAGGTTCAGTCTTTAGAAAGGCCGAGTCCACCCACAAAGGGCCAGGCCTACCCACAGGAACAACTTCTGGAAAGGCACGATTGCTCACAGGGGCTCAGTCCAAAAAAATGAAAACATTAAAAAAAGTAAACTAGAATGCAAGGGCTAAGCCCTGCCACAAAGAGAGTTAAGTAACAGACTGTAACCAGTGAAATAGTTCCCTAATGAGAACAAGTTACACCTGTAACACTGACTGTTACAAATCAGGTATTTTTAAATTGAGGACTGCATGTTCAAACCCAGGTGGGTCTGGAGAGGGAGCACAGTGGCCACCAACACTAGTTGTTCAGGGAGAGGTGGGTGCTGTATTTTGATTTAATCCCTGCCCTCCTTCATTCTTTGAAGCAGCAGCATTGCCCTTTGATGTGAAGGGCACTGCTGGTCACTGACCACTCAGGTGTTTCCTTTCTTCCTGGTGGTAGAAAGAAAAAATTATGCACATGTCTTTCACTGGTCTCATTTGTACATGTGCTGGGGAAAATAAGCACTACTGCTGTTCAAAGCATAAAGAGGAAATATATTAAAGGAATACCAGTTAATAAAACTGGCTGGGTTACAAAGCTAGTTTAGGAATCAGGTTCTCCAAAAAAATAGCAGAAACCAGCAGCAGTAACACTGACTGACCCAGCCAACACAGTCAGTCCCCTAAACGGAGGTGATTCTAAACCTTTCAATCTACATTTTAAAAAAAGTTATTGAACAGTAGTTTACATGCTATAAGCATTGACAGCTATATACAGAAAAACAGCAATTTTACAAGAGTGCAAAGCCAGGCCCCAAACCTCACCATTACCCAGTTCAGGATAAACCTCAAATCCCACTTAGTCATCACAAAAGCAGTAACAAATACATACAAGATGGTCCAAATAGATAAAGAGTTCTTAGAGTACAGAAGCCCCCTTCCCCACCCCAGCAACCCACCCATCCTCCATCCACTCAGGCAGCCTGCCCCCATGCCCCTTCAGCTCTGTCTGCCCTTTGCACCGTCTGGCTACCTCTAGGGCAGCCTGTTATGTTTCCTCAGCACCCCCATGACAGCAGTGATCAGGATGACTTATCCACCTCCTGGCTCCCCTAACCACCTTTCACACCTTCTGACCATCTCTAGGACAGCCCGTCCCAGTACTTGCCTGGGGTGACAGCGCTGAGGATGGCCTGCCCCCCCTTACAGCTCTCGGTCTGCCCTTATGGCCACCTCTCGGACGGTCTGTCCCTTTCCATGGGATGATGGTGCACAGGGCAGCCCATAAGCTTTCTGGATCTCAGCCTGCCCTATGCACCTTCTGGCTCTCAGCCACTGACACCTTCTGAGCACTGTCCTAGAGGTGGTCAGAACAGCCTACCCCCTTCTGGCTCTCAGGGGAGCAACTTTGAGGACCTACGAGCCTCCCAGCTCAGTGAGGCCAGCCAGACTGAGGGACACAGGACAGTGCAGGTGATAACCCCAACAAACCCCTTACTATAAACTTTGCTTCAAAATGTGGAGTCCATTCCCAGGAATGAAGTCCACTCCAGTATGCAAAGTGCATTGTCAGAAATAGAGTCCACAACCAAGGACAGAGTCCACTCCTAAAGGCAGGAAATGCACACCCCACAGCACACAGGTGTTCAGTCTCCATAGTATCCAGATCCATCTGGAGAGAACCAGGCCCACTTACAGGAACAGTACATGGTGAAGGTGCAGTTAACTCAGGGATTGAGTCCACTCCCACAGGCAGCAATTGCTCACCTCCCAGCACAGATGTTCAGTCTTTACAGAGGCCTCATCACTAAAAGGGCCAGGCCTACCAACAGGAACAGCTCATCTGGCAAGATGTATTTTCTCACAGGGGCTCAGTCCAAACACCAAAAAACCTGAACACATTCAATACAAAAATCAGAATGCAAAGACTTAACCCTGCCACAAGTCAGCATAGTCCATTTCCCAAAGTAAAAGTAACAGGCTGTAACCAGCCAGTGAAACACTGTTCCCTAATGAGAACTGAATTACACCTGTAACACTGATTTCTAAACTACCCGATTTAAACAGAGTCTTCAGTCTTCGATAAAAGAGGAATACCAGCTAACAAAACTGACTTTGTGAACCAGCCAGTTTAGGAATCAGGTTCTCAAAAAGTAGCAGAAAGCAACAGCAGCAGTAACACTGACTGTGGCCCAGCCAGCACTGAGTCAATCCCCTAAACTGAGGAGACTCAATCTGCTGTTTATTTTATTAAGCAATTACAACAGTTTACAAAAAAATACAGTTAACGTTTACAGTTGTATGCAATAATTTTACAAGGGATAGGAGCAGCAAAGTCAGGCCCCAAACCCTACTGTTCAACCAATTTACAGAGAGATGAGGACAAACTTCAAATCAGTTTGAAATATGAAAAGACAGCAACAAGGACATTCGTACACAAGACAACCCTGTTACATAAAAAAGTGCAGACAATACAGACCCAACCAGCCCCTGTCCCTCCCACTTTCTAACCACTAAGGCAGCCCACCCCTACACATCTTCCTGCTCTTCATCCACCCGGACACCTTTTGAACACCTTGAGGACAGCCCTCCCTGGTACCTGCCTGGAATGAGCGCTGAGGATGGCTACCTGCCTTCTGGCTCTGTCTGCCCCTACTTGCCTTTGGGCTCTTACCCACCCTGATGTGCCATCTGGCCAGTGGGCTATCCTACACATTCTGGCCACCTCTAGGACAGCCCGTCCCCTTCCCCAGGGAAGGCAGCGTGCAGGGTAGCCCACATGCCTTCTGGATCTCAGCCTGCCCCTTCTGGTGCTCAGCTGCTCTGACACTTTTAGGACAGCCTGTCCTAATTACCCCTTCTTGGGAAGAGAGTGCTCAGAGTGGCCTACCCACCATCTGGCTCTTGGGCAATTGGCATGAGGGTGGCCTACCCACCCTCCAGCTTTCAGGACAGCCTACCAACCTACAGGTTCACAGGATTGCCAACCACCCTCTGGCTCTCAGGGTGACAGCTTTCAGGATAACCCATGAACCTCCCAGCTAGTGGTCAGGCCTACCAGGCCCAGGGACATGCAAGACAGTGCAAGTGTAACCCTAACAAACCATATGACAGTTAATTACCAACAAACAGTCCTTTCTAGCCCAGAGTCCTCTGACAGACATTTTTCTTCAAAATGTAGAGTCCATTTCTAGGAAGGGAGTCCACTCCAGTATACAATGTGCATTGTTAGAAATAGAGTCCACTCCAAACTGCAGAGGCCATTGCTAAAAAGAGTCCACAACTAAGGGCAGAGCTCGCTCCCAAAAGTGAGCAGTCTTCATGGAGCCCTGGCACATCCTTGGAGGGCCACTCAGGCACACAGTACATTGTACAGGTGCAGTTGCTCACAGGGGGTTTAGTCCAATCCTGATAGCAAGATGTTCTCCAAAATTCCAGATACACAGTCAGTGAAACAATCCCCTAATGAGGACTGAGTTACACCTGAAACATTATGTGCATCAGGAGTTTAACAATCAGTCCTCACTAAAAAGAATGCCACTTTGAACTAGCTAAATAATTCTGCTAGTTCAGGAATCCTGTTTCCCCCTCAAAAAAAAAGGAAGCAGAAACCAACAGTAACATACTGACTGTAGCACCAGGCAGAGTCAGTCCCCTAAATTAAGGAGATTCAATCTCCTGTTTATTTTTTTCAGCTCAGTGTCAGGATGTCCGACTCCTTTTTTTATTTTATTTAAATTACAAAACAGTTTACAAAAAGCATTTATAGCTGTATACAACAAGTTTACAAGGGAGAGGAGCAGCAAAGCCTATCGTTCAACCAGTTTACAGGGAGAGGATGACAAACCTCAAATCTCAGTTTCACTGATAAAAGACAGCATCAATGACATTTGTACATTAGACAATACTGTTACATAAACAGTGCATACAATACAGACCCAGCAAGCCCCTGTCTCTCCCACCTTCTGACCACTCTAACCACCCCTATGTACCTTCTGGCTCTCAGCCCACCCTGTGCTCCTTTCAGTTCTTGGTCCACCCCGACACCTTTCGACTTCTTGGACAGCCTACCCCAGTACCCGCCCAGGGTGACAGCACTGACGGCTACTTGCTTTCTGGCTCTGTCTGCTCCATTGGGCTCTCACTCACCCTGACATGCCATCCAGCCAGTGGGGTATCCTGGCACACCTTCCGGCCAGCTCTAGGACAGCCTGTCCCCTTCCCTGGGAGGGAGTGTGCAGGGTAGCCCGCAAGCCTTCTGGATCTCAGCCTGCCCCTATGTGCCATCTGGCTCTCAGCTGCTCTGACACATCGGACCACCTCTAGGACGGTCCATCCTGATCACGGCAACAGTGCTCAGAACAGCCTACCCACTATCTGACTAATGGCAACTGGCATCAGGCTGGTCTACCCACCCTCTGGCTTTCAGGACAGCCTACCAACCTTCAGATTCACAGGATGGCCTACCCCCCCAGCTTTCAGGACGACCCATGGGCCTCCCAGCTCACAGCAAGGCCTGCAGACCCAGGGACAATCCAATGCAAGCGATAGACCCAACAAATGCCACAATACAGTTAGTTTCCAAAAAAAAAAGTCCTTCCTGGTGCACATTCCACATAGAGTCTTCAAAATAAAGTCCATTCCCAAGAAGAGTCCACTCCAGTTTGAGGTGCATTGTCCAAAATGGAGTCCACACCAAACTGCAGAGTCCACTCCTGAAGGCAGCAAATGCACACCCCACAGGTGTTCAGTCTCCATAGAGTCCTGGCCCAGCCTTGGAAAACCAGGCTCACAGTACATTGTACAGGTACAGTTAACTCACAGGGGGTTTGGTCCACTCCTGGAGGCAAGGTGTTCACCCAAACTCCAGGATACAGCAAGTGCTCACCTCCCAGCACACAGGTATCCAATCTTCAGAGGCCCAGTCCAAGGGATAGGCCTCCCCACAGGAACAGCTCCTCTGGTAAAAAAAAGTATGGTCTTCCACAAGGGCTCAGTCCAAACATCAATAAAAAGTGAAGACAAAAACAAAAGAAAACTAGAGTCAAGGGCTAAGCCCTACCATAAAATTAACATTGTCCTTTGAGAAAAAGGAGAAAAGAGTAACACAGGTTGTAACCAGCCAGTGAAACAACCACCCCATAATGTGAACAGAGTTACACCTGAAACACATTATGTGTATCAGGAGTTTAACAGGTATTCCTTTCAGAGGACTGTTAACGAACTGGCTAAATAATTCAGCCAGTTCAGGAATCAGGATTCCACCCCAGAAAAAAGGAACAGAAACCAACTGCAACAGTAGCATACCAGCCAGCAGTAAGTTGCCTAAACTGAGGGACCTCAAATTCTTTTAAATTTTATTCAATAAATTACAAAACAGTTTACAAAAAAAAAGTTAACATTTACAGCTGTACACAAGAGACAGCAATTTTACAAGAGAGGAGCAGCAAAGCTAGGCCCCAAACCCTACCATTCAACTCTCTTACAGGGAGAGGAGGACAAACCTCAAATCCCAGTTCCACATAAGACTGACAACATTTGTACATTAGACAATACTGTCACATGCAAGAGTGCAGACAATACAGACCCAGCAAGCCCACCCCTACCCACCTTCCAGCTCTCAGTCCACCCAATGCCCCTTCCAGTTCAGTCCACCCTGACACCTTTCCACCACCTCTAGGACAGCCCATCCCAATTACCCCTTATCAGGGCAACAGCACTCAGAACAGCCTACTCACCATCTGACTCAGTGACTGGCATCAGGGTGGCTTACCCACACTCCAGCTTTCAGGACAGCCTACCAATCTTCAGGTTCACAGGATGGCCTACCCACCCTCCAGCTCTCAGGGTGACAGCTTTCAGGACAACACATGAGCCTCCCAGCTCAGAGCAAGGCCTGCCAGACTCAAGGACACACAAGACAGTGAGTGAGATAGATCCAGAAAACACCACAATACAATTAGTTACCCAATTTCTGGTACACAGTCCAAATCTGTACAGTCTTCAAAATATAGAATCCATTTCCAGGAGGACTCCTCTCCAGTATACAATGTACATGGTCATAATTAGAGTCCACTTCAAACTGTAGAATCCATTGCTAAAAACAGTCTACTCCTGAAGGCAGCAAATGCACACCCCACAGCACAGGTGTTCAGTCTCAATGGAGTCCTGGTCCAGCCAGGGAGAGCCAGGCCCACTCACAGGAACACAGTACGTTGTACAGGTGCAGTTAACTCACAGGGGTTTGGTCCACTCCTGAAGGAAAGGTCTTCTCCCAAACTCCAGGATACACACAGGTGTTCAACCTTCAGAGGCCCAGTCCCAGGGCTAGGCCTCCCCACAGGAACAGCTACTCTGGTGAAATGTATGTCTTCCACAGGGCTCAGTCAAAACACCAATAAAAGAGTAAAGACAGATACAAAAACAAAGAAAACCAGAGTCCAAGGGCTAAGTCCTACCACAAAATTAACATGGTCCTTTTTTCAAGGAGAATTAAAAAAAGAGGAAAGAATAACACATAGGCTGTAACCAGCCAGTGAAACAACAATCCCCTAATGAGAACAGAGTTCACCTGAAACACATTATGTGCATCAGGAATTTAACAATCAGTCCTCACTAAGAGGATACCAGTTAAACTGGTTTCAGTGTTCACCCCCCAAAAAAAAAAGCAGACGCTAACAGCAACATACTGCCTATAGTACCAACCAGCACAGAGTCAATCCCCTAAACTGAGGGGACACGGAATCTCCTGTTTATTTTTTTTCATAGACAGTGTGATTTAATCACTTATTGAAGCAAAAGTTACATACACACAAATTGTAACATGTTATTACAGTTCCAAATGTGAAATACAGCAATGCAAAATCCTCAAAAACTTGGAACGCTTCACAAATTTGCATGTCATCCTTGCACAGGGGCCATGCTAATCTTCTCTGTATCATTCCAATTTTAGTATATGTGCTGCCAAAGCAAGCACAATCTCCTGTTTATATCTGTCAGTCAGGGCTCCCTGATTGGACTAGGTTAACAACCCCAATCAAGGATCTCATAGTCAATGAGGTCCACCTGGCCCTTGTTCCAATTATTACACCCTTCAAATCAATCCATCTTTTTATATGTCAATGTTAGTTATCCTTTGTTAAGAAGCACTCTAGATAAACCATTGAGCTGCTATATAATTTGATGCTTCCTGAGTATATGTGAATTTCCCTCATGCAGTTAAACAGATGGACATTATGATTTATCAAGGTCAAGATCCTGTGAGGCAGTGTGGCTCACAATTCAGGTGAGCAGGATCCACTGATAATCTGCATTTCCTTTGGAACCTAGGCCCATAGTACTCACTTGTAATCTTTCTGAATTGAGCCTTATTAATATGGAGTGTGCTCACAAAGACTGCGTGCTTTATATTCTGATGCTTCGGTGGGCCCTGTGGGGATGCCTGTCATATAACTGGATGTGAAAGCAAGACTGAAAGAAAATACTTTATGTCATTTCTTTCATTTTTTAAATAATATTCTGTATTGGAACAAGATCAATGTAATATGACAAATTTTGTTCTGAGCATTACGATGAATTTTTTTATGAATACTTAACAGGTCTTATTGATGTGTCAATTTGAACCGTCAGTCTCAGGAATTTTGATCAGAAGGAAGGGTGAGAGCTGGGCTAAGACTCTTGGGAGCAAATAGAATTTTTTACGCACCAGAAACAGAAATTGATGGAGAAACTCAGCAGGTCTGGCAGCATCTGTAGTGAGAAAATGCAGTCAACATTTCAGGTCCAATGACTCGTCATTAGAACGGACTGCTCACTGTGTGGTAGTCCACCTGACCAATTCTGTGCTCAGCAAGGGGAGTGACTGTCATTTTCAATTCAGTCGTGTACATGAGTTGTGTAAGATTGCATAATGACACCATTCACTTGAACCCGAGGAAAATAAAATAAAGGTGAGGCTGACTGGCCATGAAAACAGCACTTGACCCGAGTATTGCATCAGGGGACCTGAACAAAATGGGAGTCAATTGGAATTGAGGGGAAAACTCTGTGCTGGCTGGAGTCATATCTAGCACAAAGGAAGATGGTTGTGGTTGTTAGAGATCATGTATTGTGATGGAATTTCTCTGGATGAGTACAACTTTAACAACACTAAAGAAGTTTGACACCATCTAGGATTATGCAGCTTACTTGATTGAAACACCAACCAAATCCTTTAAACACCTTCACCTCACCGCTCAATAGCATCAGAGCATATCACCTCTGAAATGCATTGCTGGACATCACTGAGTCTCCTTACACAGCACGTTCCAAACCCACAATCTCTGGCAGCTAAAAGAACAAGTGGACACAAAGGAATACAACCACATGCAGGTTCCTGTCCAAGACACTCACCTGACTTTTCAGCTTTTTATTCAATCACCCATGGGATCTGGGCATTGTGGCAAAGTCAGCATTTGTTTCCCATCACTAATCACCTTAAACCTAGTGACTTGCTCAGCCATTTCAGAGGGTAGTTAAAGGTCGGCTGCACTGTTGTGGGTCTGGAGTCAGGTATAGGCCGGGCCAGATAAAACTAGTTAGAGACAAAAAAAATCTGCAGATGCTGGAATTCAAGGTAGACAAACAGGAGGCTGGAAGATCAAAGATCAAACCAGGCAGCATCAAAGGTTGGAGAAGTGAACATTTCGGATGTAACCCTTTCTTCAGGACTGAGAAGGGTTACACCTGAAACATTGACTTCTCCACTACCCGAGGTTGCCGGGCTTGCTTTCATCTTCCAGCCTCGTGCTGGTCTACTTTGGGTTCCAGGTAAGATGGCAGATTTCCTTCCCTCAAGTATGTTAGTGAACCAAATTAAACATAAGTTTTTACAGCAATCAGTGATCATTTCATAGTCACTGTCACGGTGACTAACTTTATAATGTCAGATTTCTTACTATTTGAATTTAAATTATTCTACCAGTTGCCCACCACCACCTTCTCAAGAGTAGCTTGGGATGGGTAATAAATGCTAGCCCAGCCAGCAATGTCCACGTCCCATGAGTGAACGGAAGAATGTTGCTGTGGTGGGATTTAAATTCGCGTCCCTAGGCTATTAACCCCTGGATTACTATTCCAAAGACAGTACCACTATCACTCCAAATAGTTAATCCTTCAACTTTGCTACATAAGAATCCCTGAATCCCTCCCACCAGGGTGTACCTACATGGCATGGACTGTAGCAGTTCCAAAAGGCTGATCACCATCACATTCTCAATGACAACTGGCAATGAGCAATGAATGGCCTTTCCCGTGTGCATATAAGAAATGAACGCGTAAGAAATGTCTTGAAAATATTTTGGGGTTGGACTTTTAGACTTCAAAACTGCATTTTGCAGCATATTAAAACAATTTGAGTTCCAGTCAGGAGATTTAAGACATGTGCTCAAAAGATTTCAAAATGAGACTTCTAATGGGCAGTTTGTGTGTTACATGTTGGAATGAGAGAAGGAATATGAGTGGGAGGATGCCACGGAAACCAGAAGACTAAGGCTGCACCAGAGATGAGCCCTCACAAAGAGGTTCTGCCACTAGGCTTACAGGAGAAAGTGAGGACTGCAGGTGTTGGAGATCAGAGTTGAAATCTGTGGCACCGGAAAAACACAGCAGGACAGGCAGCATCCGAGGAGCAAAGAGTCGATGTTTTGGGGATAAGCCCTTCATCAGGAATGTTGAGGTGGGGAAGGGGGCTGAAAGGTAAATAGGAGGGGTTGGGGCTTGGAGGAAGATAGCTTGGATGGTGATAGGTCAAAGCAGAGGGTGGAGCGGAGAGGTGGGAAGGAAGATGGGCAGGTAGGACATTTCAAGACGGTGGTGCCGAGTAGGAGGATTGGATGAGGTGGTGAAGTTGATGGTGATGCCGTGTGGTTGGGGGGGGTCCCAAGGCGGAGGATGAGGCATTCTTCCTCCTGGCATCGGGTGGCTAGGATTTGGCGGTGGAGGGGGTCGAGGACTTGCAAGTCATTGGCAGAGTGAGAAGAAGAGTTGAAGTGTTCGGCCACAGGGTGGTGGGATTGTTTGGTGCGTGTGTCCCAGAGATGTTCTCTGAAACATTCCGCAAGTTGGCGTCCTGTATCCCCAATGTAGAGAAGACCTCATCGAGAGCAATGAACATTGTAGATCAGATGTTTGGATGTGCAGGAAAATCTCTGCCAGGTGATGAAGGATCCTTTGGGTCTTGGATGGAGGCAAGGGAGGAGGTGTGGGTGCAGGTTTTATAGCTTTTGCAGTGGCAACGGAAGGTGTCGGGAATGGACGGTGGGTTGGTGGGGTCATGGACCTAACAAGGAGTCATGAAGGGAAGGGGCTTTACAAAATGCTGATAGGGGTGAGAGAGAAATATATCTCTGGCAGTGAGGTCTGATTGTAAGTGACGGAAATGGCGTAGGATGATGCTTCGTATCCAGAGGTTGGTGGGGCGAAGGTGAGGGCCTAGAGGGTTCTATCCTTGTGGCGGTTAGAGGGGTAGAGTTCAAGAGGGGAGGTTCAGGAATTGGACAGCTTATACCCTCCTCTTCCCGCATGTCGACCCTCCTGCTTCTTGGATGCTGCCTGATCTGCTGTGTTTTTCCAGCACCACACTTTTCAACACTAGGCTTTCAGACCAGGCCATGACTTCCCCAGCATGTTTTTACAATTACGTCATTTTTAAATTAATTTTTATGGGATGTGGGCTTTGCTGGCTGGGCCAGCATTCATTGTCCATCCTTAGTTGCCCTTGAAAAGGTGGGGGGAGCTGCGTTCTTGAACAACTGCAGTCCACCTGCTTTGAGTTGACCCTTAATGCACTTAAGGAGGGAATTCCAGGATTTTGACCCAGCGACAGTGAAGGAATGGCGATATATTTCCATGTCAGTGTGGTGGGTGTCTTGCAGGGTAACTTGAAGGTTATGGTGTTCCCATGTAACTGCTGCCCTTGTTCTTCTAGATGGAAGTGGTCATAGGTTTGGAAAGTGCTATCTGAAGACTTTTGGTGAATTTCTACGGTGCATCTTGTAGATAGTACACACTGCTGCTACTGAGTACTGGCAGTGGAGGGAGTGGATGCTTGTGATGTACTGCCAATCAAGCGGGCTAGTTGGTGTCAAGCCTCTTGAGTGTTGTTGGAGTTGCACTCACCCAGGCAAACGGGGAGTATTCCATCACACTCCTGACTTGTGACTTATAGATGGCGGATAGGCTTTAAGGAGTCAGGAGCTGAGTTACTCACCTCAGTATGCTTAGTCTCTGGCCTGCTGTTGTAGCCATTGTGAGTCCAGTTGAGTTTCTGGTTAATGATAACCCCTAGGATGTTGAAAGTGAGGGTTTAACTGATGTAACACCATTGAATGTCCAGGGGTGGTGGTTAGATTGTCTCTTATTGGTGATGGTCACAGTCTGGCATTTGTGTGGCATGAATGTTACTTTTCACTTGTCAGCCCAAACCTGGATATTTTCCAGATCTCGTTGCCTTTGGACACAGATTGCTTCAGTATCTGAGGAGTTGGGAATGGTGTTGAATATTGTGCAATGATCAGCGAACATCCCCACTTCTGACCTTATGATGGAGGGAAGGCCATTGATGAAGCAGCTAAAGATGGTTGGGCCGAGGACACTACCCTGAGGAACTCCTGCAGAGATGTCCTGGAGCTGGTATGACTGACCTTCAACAACACCACCATCTTCCTATGTGCCAGCTATGATTCCTACCACCACAGAGTTTGCCCCGGTACCCAATGATTCCTGTTTTGTTTGGGCCCCTTGATGCCACACCTGGTCTAATGCAGCTTTGATGTCAAGGGCTGTGACTCTCATGTCACCTTTGGAATTCACTTCTGGAATCTTTAGGTGGTAAATCTCACTCCTGAGCACCTTTGAAGAACTGAGGCTTTATTCTCCAGAATCATTTGAGAATCACATCAATGATAAGGATGGTGCTTGCAATGAAGTAAGATGCAACTGCCTTTCACTTTCTTTGCTACTGAGCCATTCCAGGAATCTATTGCCAAGTTAATGGATTTCCAGCACATTGTTGCTGCCAGGAGATTAAAAATGCCTTGGGGTACCAGGGTAATTTAATTCAAATCTTTTGACACTGGAACCAAACCAACAATTGAAAGAACTAGTAATTTTTACAGAAATAGAAGTCTCCCCTGTGCTGTAGCTGTGCATAATTACACAAATGTGACCTTCCATGATCCTTGTGTCAACTCTTACCATTTCTCCATCTGTTATAGATTTAATTTCTTGAATTTCCACTAAGTGTGTGACCACAAACGAACACAGCAGTGAATCAACCATGAGGACTTTATTGAAGTTAAGTTTAAGATATATGCTGACATGATGTGTACCTCATGGTAGAGGTCACATGTCCATGGCACACTAGGACAGACATTTGTATATGACTGCATTTCAATTGAAACATACCTTTTTTAATACAACAAAAGAAGTAAAATGCATTCATTATCATGAACATTTTTAGTTACCCAAATTATCACCTATATCCAGTACTGTCCTCCTGCCTTAGCCATTAGTTATTTCTATCAGTCTCTGGCTATGCATTGCACATAGTCCTTAAAGTGTGCAGGCCTCCTAGAGGTATACATGTGTGATGTTGGCTGTTTATCTGCATAATCTTGTTTCAACAGAGTCTCATTCCTGTGTCATTTGCTGTCGCTGTAGTAGCTGTTGCTATTATATTTCTGTTGTTGGGTTGCTGTGGTTCTGATGGTTGGTGGGTGTCCTGTGTAGGTAATACATTCACCTTTCCCTGAGTGGCTGCCTGCAGCTGAGGATCAATGTCTGAGGTTGGATTTATATGCCTGCGGTTGTGATGATTTCTCTGGTTGTTCACTTCCACCAACTATGATAGAGAAGACAACTGCTGCAGACAAGTTCCACGTTGACGCTAGAGCTGGCTTTTGTTGAGATCATTGAATATTTTTATCCTGATCAGCTCCCTAGTACTCCATTCTGGCAATGCTTTAGCAGTCTTATCCAAATTAAATTTGGCTTTCTAGTCTTGATGTTTTTTTCACTTACATCTGTGTCTGCTTATGGTTTTGGCAACTGTTTCACTATTGGAAGTTGAGTTTTTGTCTGGCATGACATTAGCCTTTGCATTCTCTACTTTCAATGGGCATCTTTCTTCACTTGAGGACTGCCTTGTATCTGTCTGTGTGACATTTGCTCGAGTTCTTTGTGATTCCTTGGCGATTTTTCACCACTGCCTCAGCCTTTCCACTTGCTTGGGGATAGTGAGGAGATGATGGGTAGTGTTTGACTTCCCAATTTTTCATGAAGTCATTGAATTCTTCACTGATGGTTTTTCTCATCCATGGCAACTTCGGGAAGGCTTTATCAGTAGACGTGAGGTTTTGGGTAATCTCAGCAGTTGTCATTAAAGTCAACTGGTCCAACACCCAGTAATCAGAATGTTTTGTCATGGTAGATATCCAATCAGTTCCTATGAGAGATACTCCCAATCTGACTGGGATGGTACATTCTATCAGTGACTTTCTAACTCGTTAAACTTGGTACCAAACGCTGCACTGGCAAATGTGATCCTTGACTTTGTTACTTATATTTAGCCAGTAAAGCACATCTCTTGCCTTCCTTAGACTTTATTTGATTCCCTGGTGGATTGTACGGTTGTACTTTCACTTTAACTTGCGCAGGATAATAATAACTCCATTTCATTTGTACAAGAGGCAACTTTGGGGATGTCATATTCATCTCTATATACCCAAGATGCCCCCTAATGTTCTCTGGCAATCATTTCATCACTACTTGTTGTAAGAGTTGGGGATTTACATCTATTTGAATGGTTTCTTTGATTTGAGCAAGCCGCTTGTCTGTTTTATTTGTGTCTTTGCTGACTTGGGCGACTTCCAGAGAATGGTGAGCTGCTGCTTCATGTTGAATCTGGAAGGTTTCACACTCTACCGCAGAATCTTCCACTCTCTTCACCAGGGAAGTGGCTTTTGACTATATGTCTGTAATCTAAACAAAAACAGAAATCACTGGAGAAACTCAGCAGGTAGCCACTCACCTGTCAACTTTCCCTCAACTTCTGTTCTTGTTTCAGGTCTTCAGCATCTGCAGTTCTTTGTTTTGTTTTTGTAGTGATTGGAACAAGGGCCAGGTGGATCTCAATGACTATTAACCTGGACCAATCAGGGGCCCTGGCTGACAGATATAAATCAGAGCTTACACACCATGGGTGCTGGGGAAAAAAATAAGCACTACTGCAGTTAGAAGGTAGTGTGGGGGTTAATAATAAAAAAAGAAGAAAAAAAACAGGAGATAATAAATCAGAGCTTTTTGGATTGCTGGGTGTCTCTATTGTATGCACTGTTTTATGCAATTGGACTATTTTATATACACACACACACACACACACACACACACACACACACTCTCTCAAATGTCATTGTTACTGTTTTGTAATGAGTGAAACTGGGATTTGAGGTTTGTCCTCATTTCCCTGAATACTGGTTGAACGGTGGGAATTGGGCCCTGGCTTTACCCTTCCTCTTCCTTGTAAAATTGCTGTTTCTCTGTATACAGTTGTTAATGTCAATTGTTTTGTAAACAGTGTATTGTTTAATAAAATATATATAACCAGTAAAACAAACTGGAACTTCAGAGAGTCTCCTTATTCTTAGGGCTGGGTCTGAGCTGGCTGCTGGTCAGAGCCCATGTACGGTGCCCATGTAAATAAAGGGTGACTTGGTGATGGGATACCGACCTCTGTGCAGTTATTTCAGTTTTAATGTCTGTAATCTACTTCTCTTGCTTGTATGTCACATCTAGATGATACCTTTGTAACCAGAATAGCATTCCTTGCATCTGCTTCAGTGCAGATAGTATTGTCTTGAGGAAACCTTTTGAAATGGGGAGTGGTCAGACTCAAAAGGCACTCTGCCTCTTCCAAGTAGGTGTTGATGAAAATGTTCACAAGCAAAAACAATGTTGAAGCAGTTCTTCTCAATCTAATGATTGTTCCATTGATGTTAATGCCCTGGATGTGAATGTAACCGGTGGTCCTTGTTGCATTAGGATTGTTGTTTCAATGACATCACGCTGCAGGGTGACATCATCACTGATATCATAGTATTTCTGCTTGATTTTAATGAATGCTACTTCTTGTTCTATGCCCCAATGTCGCCGCATGTCCTTGACCATGAGTTGGTGTAATTGTTCACAGTCTGATAACAATTTGGGTAGGGATTTTCTCAAATAGTTGACAAATGCAACAAATCATTGCACTGCTTTTTCATCTGTTGGAAGCTGCATCGCTGCTGTAGTGCTCATTATTTCGGGATCCAATCAAAGACTTTTTGCTGTCAGTTCACAGCCTATGTATGTGACTTCAGAGGTAACATTGACTCGTTTAACTTCAGGCTTTCTTGGGGAGCTCTTTTGAGCAGTTGCACTAGATTTTAATCGTGATCAGCAGTAGCTTCTTCCATTATATCTCCACATCCATAACTGAGCAGATCATCCTCTCTAGCTCCCCCTCCCCTCACTATCTCATGTCATCTGCGCTGATCTGTGCTGGAGCAGTGGAAATGTTAAACAGCATGCACAGCCATCTGTATCTCCCAAAGGGCGCCCGGAATATAATTAGAAAGCTGCTGCTTTTATTTAGAGTCACTTGCCAGTGACCATCCTTCATGGCCAGGATGGTAAAGAGTTTTGACTTTCAATAGTTGACATCGGGTAGTGAGATGTTTTCAGTGGTATATTAAGATTCATTGCGTCAATAAATATGATTAGTTTTCTAGGTGTTCCTGCTGTTACCATGCTGCTAATCCATCCTGTAGAAGTTGATACCTTTGTTCTCTCCCTTTTTCTCCAGATCTTCTACCTTCTCTTTCAGGCTGACCTTTGCGGCTGCTGGAACTTTGCTTGACAGATGTTGAATTGATCTTGCATTCTCATCTACGTGAAGCTGCTCTCCTCCTGGAAGGCATTCTAACACTGTGTACTTATCGAGGATGTGTTTCACAACTGCTTACTGTACTGCCGCATAATGCAAATTTCATTTGGCCACATTGAGGGTTAGCAGTCCGAGACTGAGACTTTCTCTGGCTGAGATGAGTGGCATTTGCTTGTTACCTGCGATCTGGAGCTCTGGATTCTGTTTCATGCCACTGCAATGGGCTCAGAGAACAATCTGTCCCCTCACCACAAGTGCGATGCCTTCATATAATCTTAACCTTACTTTTGAGGACTTCATTTTTGGATTCAGTCACTTTGCACAAGTCTGTGAAGGTCTTGGTGTTGCATGATGCACCAGGATCATTCTGACATTTTATGTTGAGCTGAGGTTTCCCTTCATCAGGCCTTATTTCATCAGTCATTAATCATGTCTCACTTAGCAACTTGAATGAACCAATCTGTTGTATCTGGTCCACCGCGATTTGTCAGAATCTTTAGCTGCATTCCCACCAGTGACTATCCATACCTGCTTGATGTACCTATCTGCACCTGCTTGATATGCTTCTTTATAGCCACATTTTTGCGTGCAACTGCTGTCACTGCACTGGACATGCCTTCTTTTTTGCACAATACCTTTTGTAGTATTTTATCCTGCCCTTCATCTGTGATTGTTCTGCCCTGCGTGCCTGGATTATCTGTCAGAAAAATGCAAAGCCTGGTCTGTTCTGCCACATATTGGTTGATTCACTGTTGGGATGCGGGTGACATTGGACAGTGCTTACAATAAAAATTAAATACGCTCTCTGCTGTTTCACAACCTCAGTACATCTGCACAGGTCAATTATTCTTCCATGTGAAAGTTTGTCCTCTCTTTGCCAATGTTCTTCCACTTTGGGATCCTTTATTCCAAATACAAACCTCTCCCTATTAGCACATCTTTTAATTGTGCAAATTCACAGTTTCTACAAACTGAGTCAATTATGTTGCATATCGATCAATGGACTCTTTTTCACTTTGTTCTATAGTATTGAATAAGTATATTGAATAAGTACATAACATCTATTTAGGGATCACAGAGTGCCTGTAAAGCTCTTAAAATTTCTGCCATGTGTTCTTTTTTCTACCCTTCAGAGAAATTCGGGTTGGAATATACTTTGAAACAACCTCTTCTCAGAAGTGATTAAAGTGTAGGGATTTGTTCTGGTTTGCTCAACAAATCCATAGCTATTGCATAATTCTGCCATTACTTCCAGTTTCTGCCTAACCTCTCCAGTAATTTGGTGTTGGAGAAGCTACAACCATTTTCTCTTAAGCAGTGTTTTCACTGTAACTTTTTTTTAATTTCAGCACTGGGCACTCTCTTCACTACCTCCTCTACCACCATACATTGACAGCAGTGTGTTCAACACGAGGACTTTATTGAAGTGAAGCTTGAGATGATGCTTACAGGGTGTAACCTTCATGATGGAGATACAACAGGCAAGGGTAGGCATTTGTATATGATTACATTTCAATCCAGGCACATGCTTCATTCATGTTAGGGCCAATTTTGCAGGATTGCTCTTGGCTCTTGCATTCTGAGAAAATCAAATATTCCCTTTCTCTCTCTCTCTTTCACACACACACAAGATGATGGAATTGGATCTAGAATAACTTCTTCATCATTTTAAATCTGAGATAGATACATTTTTGTTAAGTAAAAGTATTATGGGATATAAGCCAATAGAGATAGGCCACGGATCAGCCATGAACCTATTGAATGGCAAATCAGACTCAAGGGACTGAATGGTCTACTCCTGTTCCTGTGTTTCCATATTCCCATGTCTGTGACAAGAACTATCCAAGGCTGCGCTAGCTGATCACCACACTGCACGGATTCACAGAGGAACTGGAAGGACAGGGAGCTATTGGTATGCAGATGGCTAGATCAGGAAACCTGAAAGGTCAGCTTGCTCTTTGCAATATGCAGCACAGTATTCACTACAGTCATAGCACGCTGTGTACCACTTTATTGCTCTGTAAATAGACATACCCGAAAACGAAGGAGAGGCAGAGGATAGACAAATTTGAGATCAATGTACAGCAGAAGTAAGAGATGCAGCAGTGTCACAGCAGCAGGTGGAGAGCAATGAAACCAAATTACTCTCGAGCAATCCATCAAATATTTATTCTTAGCATCCACTGTCACTCCCAGCATAGATACTATAAATACGATATGATTGGACTGTCATCACCATCAGCAATCTCAGATTATATCTGACTCATGAAATTGATAAGAACATAATGACTTTGGAACAACTTGATGGAACATGCACCTCTGTACTCACGCCTTGTGAGTTTGTGCACTTTCATTTGCTCAGTTCTCATACACCTTGCAAACACTACCTGGACTCTGCACCACAGACAGCTGTTACTGCAGGTTCACTTTGAAGTCTCTTCACTGTCAGGGCCACTGATTCCTGGGATGGACCCACTGGCACTTTCATCTTGGTGTCTGGATCCTCAGTGACATGTGTCTACATGCATAATGCGAGTTAATTACTGAGAGCCAACGTCGATTTCTGAAGGGACTTCACAACTGTTTGCTGGAGCCTTTTTGAAGTAGTAACAGGGAGATTTCATGAGGATAATGGTTTAGATGTATTGTACATGGACCACCAAATGATGTTTCATGCAAAACAGCACAACAGGCATGTGTGATAAGTTGTAGCTCATGGAATAAATAGGACATTAGCAACTTGGAAAAGAATTAGCTGAGTGACAGGGAGAAGATGGTCATGGTTAATGGATGTTCCTTGGGCTGAAGGATGTTGGGCCTCTGCTCTTTGTAGTTTTTATAAATAACTTGGATGAGGAGGTTGAGGGGTGTGTTAGTAAATTTGCAGATGACACAAAGGTTGGAGGTGCCGTCAATTGTATTGAGGGCTATTGCAGGCTGCAGCGCGACATAGACAGGATGCAGAGCTGGGCTGAGAAATGGCAGATGGAGTTCAAGCTGGATAAATGTGAAATGATGCATTTTGAAAGGTCGAACTCAAATGCTGAATATAGGATTAAAGACAGGATTCTTGGCAGTGTGGAGGAACAGAGGGATCTAGGTGTGCAAGTACATAGATCCCTCAAAGTTGCCACCCAAGTGGATAGAGTTGTTAAGAAAGCATATGGTGTTTTGGCTTTCATTAACAGGGGGATCGAGTTTAAGAGCCTCAAGGTTTTGCTACAGCTCTACAAGTCCCTGGTGAGACCACACTTGGAATATTGTGTCCAGTTCTGGTGACTATAGGAAAGATACAGAGGCTTTGGAGAGGGTGCAAAGAAGGCTTACCAGGATGCTGACTGGACTGGAAGAGAGATTGAATAAGCTCAGACTTTTCTCTCTGCAGAGAAGGAGGAAGAGAGGAGACCTGATCGAGGTATACAAGATAATGAGTGGAATAGATGGAGTCAATAGTCAGAGACTTTTCCCCAGGGCAAGATTGACTTGTACGAATGGTCATAGTTTTAAGATATTAGGAGAAAGGTAGAGAGGGGACGTCAGAGGTAGGTTCTTTACTCAGAGAGTTGTGAATGCATGGAATGCGTTGCCAGTGGTGGTGTTGGAAGCAGAGTCATTAGGGACGTTTAAGCGACTGCTGGATATGCACTTGGAGAGCAGTGAGTTGAGGGTGCGTAGGTTAAGTTATTTTATTTTACATTAGGATTAACCCTCAGCACAACATCATGGGCCAAAGGGCCTGTTCTGTGCTGTACCTTTCTATGTTCTATGTTTTGTTTGAGGCTCATGTTGGGACCCCTGTTTCCCCTGATACATAGCAATTGCATAAATCACAGTGCACAGGAGACAATTTCAAAGTTTGCTACCAATATAATATTTGAAAACATTGTGAACTGTCGGGTAGACATTGTTAAACGTCAAAAAGACATAGATAAATTAGTCAGAGAGGCAGCAGATGAAGTTCAAGGTGGAGAAATGTGAAGTGATTCATTTGCTCAAAATATCATGAAGAGACATTAAAAGGAAGAGTTTAACAATTCATGATCAGTGGTTTATTTGCTCAAATCATTGAAAGTGGCAAGACAGGTTGGGAGAGAGGTTAATAAAGCAAAAGTCCCTTAGTTTTCATTAATAGGAACATAGAGCACAAGAGCAAAAAGGTTGTGCTGAACTTGTACAAATCAAAGGTTTGACTTTGGCTGGAGGCTTGCATTCAGTTCTCACCTCCACACTTTAGAAAGGTTGTGAAGAGATTGGAGACAATACCACAAAGGTTTGCAAAAAATGGTCGAGAGTGTGGTGCTGGAAAAGCACAGCAGGTCAGGCAGCATCCAAGGAGCAGGAAAATTGACGTTTAGGGCAAAAGCCCATCATCAGGAATGAGGTTAGGAGCCTCGGGGGGTGGGGGAGGTAGAGAGATAAATGGGAGGGGGCTGTTAGTGGGGAAAGGTAGCTGAGAGTGCAATAGGTGACTGGAGGTGGGGGTAAAGGTGATAGGTTGGAGGGGAGGGTGGCGTTGATAGATGAGAAGGAAGATGGACAGGTGGGACAGGTCATGAGGACGGTGCTGAGCTGGAAGGTTGGAACTGGAATAAGGTGGGGGGAGAAAAAAATGAGAAAACTGGTGAAATCCACATTGATGCCATGGGATTGGAGGGTCCCGAGGCAGATGCTGAGGCATTCTTCCTCAGGCATCGGGTGGTGAGGGAGTGGCAATGGAGGAGGCCGAGGACCTGCATGTCCTCGGCAGAGTGGGAGCGGGAGTTGAAGTGTTCGACCATGGGGCAGTGGAGTTGGTTTGTGCGGGTGTCCCGGAGAGGTTCTCTAAAGCGCTCTGCGAAGAGTTGTCCTGTCCATCCAATGTAGAGGAGACCACATCGGGAGCAATGGATACAGTAAGTGACATGTGTGGAAGTGCAGGTAAAACTTTGATGGATATGGAAGATTTTCAGCTCAACATTGCCCTCATGACCTGTCCTAGCTGTTCATTTTCCTTCCCACCTATCTACTCCACCGTCCCCTCTGACCTATCACCTTTATCCCCACCTCCATTCACCTTTTGCACTCTCAGCTATTCCCCGCCCCACCCGTCCCACTCCCCTCCCTTTATCTCTTCACTCCACCCCTGAGGCTCCTGGCCTCACTCCTGATGAAGGGATTTTGAGCGATTTTCCTGCTCCTCGGATGCTGCCTGACTTGCTGTGCTTTTCCAGTATCAAACTCTTGACTCTAATCTCCAGCATCTGCAGTCCTCACTTGTGCCTTGCAAAAAATTGTTCCATGGTTAAGGAGCTTCAGTTGTGAGGATAGATTGGAAAAGCTGAGAGTCTGAGAGGAGATTTCAAAGAGGTGTTAAAAATCATGGTGGTCTGAACAGAGTAGATTGGGAGAAATCTCTCAATCACGAAGGAATCAAGAATACGAAGATATAAATATCACGTAATTAAGTAAAAGGGGCAGAAGTGGCACAAGGAGAATTTTTTTATCACACTGCAAGTGGTTAGCGTCTAGAATACATTGCCTGAGGGTATAGTGGAGGTGGGTTCGATTGAAACATTCATAAAAGAATAAGACTGTTAGCTTGGAAGGAAAAATGTGCAGGGTTATGGAGAGAAAGCAGGAAATTGGCAGCAGATTGCTTATTCCGAGGGGCTATGCAGCCACAATGGGCAAGTGGTCTTCTTCAGCACTGTAAGAATTCTGCGATTTAACCTTTCCATGACGGTGGGAGTATAGAGTTGTTATTGTTTACCTTCTCATAGTCTCCTTTTCCTGTTGTGCACTCTTCAGGCTCTTGAAATAGATGGATAAAAACATTGAAATGAAGGAAGTTGGAAGAAGATCAAGGACACCAGCAAGAGGAGAGTACGGAAGAGAAACTTAGATGGATATGGTCATAACATTACCCAGTTCTTTATGAAATGCAATGTACACTTGCCTCTGTGATGTCACACAATAATTGGTATGGAGACCACATAAAGAAAGGCTCAAATTGATGACCCGATGTCTCATAGCACTTTACAACTAAGAAAGCATTTTCAAATTGTACTCACTGTGGTAGGAAAGGAACCTAATATCTGCATGGCTTCCAAAAGCAACACTGTGGCAAAGATTGAAGGATCCTTTGTCATAGTGCCATGGGATTGCTTGCGTCTATATATGAGAACAGATAGGGCTCTAATTTGACATCTTATCTGAAAGACAGTTCATCTGACAGTGTAGCACTCCTTCAGTACTGCAGTGGAGTGTCAGCTGAGTGCCCCATACTTTACCAGCACCGGCTTTTAAATTCAAACCATTCCTGGAATGTGGACATCACTGGCTATACCATGAGGACAACAGCTTTCCTTCCTGAAGTGAATCAGATGGTTTTAAACTACAATTGTTCCACAGTCACCATTAGTCTAGCCTTTAACTCCAAGTTTTCATTGATTTAAATTTCACCATCTGCTCTGGAGGGATTCAAACCCAAGTCCCTGGACCATGGATTCCTAGTCCAGTGAAAATACCACTATATCACTGCCTTACTTACCATGGCTTCTCCTGTTAGGTTATTGAGCTTCTTTCTTTATTAGACAGCTATCCTGGAGTTTACTAATGTTCTACTGAACTTGAATACCATTTCTTTCAGTTTGCTCTTGCAGCACAGTGTACAGATTTTTCTGCTGTAATATAATTGGAGTCGCTCTTCTCATCCTTACCTGTTTAACAATCATTTCCTTTGGCATCAAGGAAGCATTTGTCCTGTGTGTTAACAAGGAGCCCAGACAAAATGGCACCCCTGGGAATCAGGGCAAAAATGCTCTACTGTTACAATCATACACAAATAAAAGCAGGTGATTGTAATTTTTGTAAATCAATCATCACAGCCCCAAGAAATCATTATCAGGATATTCAGGCCCAACCACATTCATGATGAAGGCCTTATGCCTGAAACTCTCCTGCTCCTTGGATACTGCCTGACCTTCAGTGCTTTTCCAGCGCCACACTTTTCGATTCTGATCTCCAGCTTCTGCAGTCCTCACTTTCTCCCAATCACCCTCAGCTGTTTCTTCAAAGACCCTCCCTCCATCGTAAGGACAGAAATGGGAATATCTATTGACGACTGCACAATGTTCAGCACCATTTACAACTTGTCAAATACTGAGGCAGTCTGAATCAGTACGCACAAGATCTGGATGACATCTAGGTTTGGACTGATAATTGGCAGGAAGATTCATACCACACAATGTCCAACAGGAGAGACTCTAATAATCTCCCTCACAATATTACCATCCCTAAATACCCTGTTATCAATGTCTTGCAGGTAACTATTGACCAGAAGCTGAACAGGACCAGCATATAAATACTGTGGCTACAAGAGAAAGTCAAAGGCTAGGAACACAGTGACCAGTAACTCATTTCCAGATTTCTCAAAGCCTGTTCACCAATTACAAGGCACTTGACAAAATTGTGATGAAATAGTGCCCACTTGCCTCAGCTCCAACACTCAATAATCTCAATACCTTTCAGCACAATGTAGCTTGTTTGATTGGTGCTGCATCCACCACTTCAAACATTCACTCCCTTCATCAATGATGCACAGTGGTTCTAGTCTGTACCATCAACAAGATGCACTGCGGTAATTCACCAAGCCTTCAGACACGCACTTTCTGATGTGGAACTATATCGCTGTTCCTTCAGTGTTGCTGTGCCAGACTCCTGGAACTCCCACCCTTAGGGCATTGTGGGTCTACCCACACCATAGATACTGCAGCGATTCCAGAAGACAGCTCACCACCACCTTCTCAAGGGCAGTTAGGGAGAGGCTGGCCTAGCACAGCCAATTGTCCAAAGAGAATCAATTAAAACTCTTAGCTTTCCCTTTTCACATCTGCATAATCTTTCGCCAAGGGATGTGTCTTTTAAGCAGGTTCCTGAGAAGATTCCATTTCTTTGCTTTCCCTCAATCTAAATTCTCACAGTTGCACAGACACTAAAAGATATCAGGCTTCAGGTGCTGAAAAATCAGAATCTTTCAGGTTTCCATTGACTTCAAGCATAGAAAATGTGATAATTGTTGATTTTCATAACTATTAAAAAAAAAGTGACATTTCTGAAGGTCAAATGCAATCATTAACTTAGGATGCGAGTACTTAGTATCTCCCATAAGATTCATAAATTAGGATGCATTTCATATCAACTGTACATTAGTGCTGTTCGTGTTTTGCCTGCCTGCTCAGGAAACCAGTCACGATGTTCACCCAATGCAGAATAATTGTTAGAGGGCAAGGATCATCAGTCAAGGGAACAGTCTGCTGATAAAGTGTTCACTCTTCCGGGATTGTCCAATTCCTGATTTGTCTCCTGTCCATTTCTCATCTCACACTTCCTATGTCATCCTAAAAACACTTGGAGAATTAATTTCCTAAACAACTGACTGTTGGTCACCTTTGTTCACAAGGCAAGATACAGAGCTGCCAACACATTGACTGGAGTTGAATTGCTTTCAATTGAAAATGCAAAAATGGGAGACGTAAATGAATTTAACTCTGCCCTACTGCTAGACACTGGATTTAAAAACCTGATAAAATATGCTCATCAGGCTGTAATGGCAACTTGGAGATCCAATCGCAATTTGTAATCAAAACCTTGAGAGGGAAACATCAGAAAGTTTGTCATTGGGCCAAACCAGGCTAAACTGAGTGCATGGCTGAATTGGGACCAGGAGGAGCCCTTAGAAAGAAAGTTGCAGGTAAGTTTTGTTTATTTGCAGGTTCAGAAGGGGCAGGAGTGTTCCTCAAAGTTCCAAACTAACAGCCTGTAAACTGCCTCCCCTCCCCCAGTTAAAGTTAGAACAGGTCTTTCGGGAAAGATTCATTGCAGGAACAAACAGTTAACTTCCTGTTCTAGCTTTTGTGATGTAACTTGGATGATTAGACTGGGAAAAAAAATCCCTTTATAAAGTTTTCAATCTGGATACTGTCTGCTTATAATACTTAATCATTACCTTAAATAGATATATTGAGACAGGAGTCTCATATGTCCTTATATCCAGTGCCTAGTTCTTACTAGATTTGTAACACTGACCATTATGCTTTGAAAAATGTTGCCTATAGTCAATACATCAATACTGGTCCTTACTAGTGGCTCAAATAGCTACAGTGTCCTCTAAATCTGTCCAATAGAGGACACAATGATTCAATTTTCTGACATATGTTCCTGCAATATCGAACCGTGCCACACTGCAAAGTGGCCTTGTGACAAGACCAATGTATTGCTGAGAATCTATTTCCAATCCTTCAGTGTCCATGTGGTTTCTCATTGCTAAGGTGAACTGATTAATGTGAAACACATAGGTGGCAGAGCTTCTAAATCTGCTCAATTCTATCCCCTCGAGATTTTATCTTTTCATTACCTTGTGGGCTTTGGCTTTGCTAGTTGCAATCTTGCCGATGTGCTTTACTTTTGATTCTGAGTTCAATACCTGTTCCAGGGACCGAGGACATAAACCAATGCTGACAGCTGCAGTACTGAGGGAATGCTGTGCTGTCAGAGGTGCAGAGAAATTGAAGTCCCATCTATGTACTCAGGTAAATGTAAAACATCCCACAGCAGTATTCCCAAGAAGAGCAGGGAGTTAACCCCTGTTTTCCGATCATGGTCACTTACAGGTTTATGGGAGATTAATGTGTGCAAACAGACTGCTGCCTTTTAACCTCACAACTGTGAAGGCATTTCAAAAGCACCTCATTGCCTGTAAAGAGTTATAAGGCATCGATTGTTTGTGAAATCAACTATTTAAATATTAGTCTTTTGCCCTTGCTCCATCTGCCCCACCTCAGGATCCACATGAGCCCCACCTTTCTCTGGCCAATTGGAAAACAAAAAAATTCTTTATTCATTAATTGTATGATTGTCAGTCAAACAATCCTCTTATTGAAGTGCTCCAAGAGAATTAAAATAATCTATTTTTAGCATCCCGATGATCTTACTTGCAGGGTATTAGACCGGGGGCAAGTGGATTATCTTCAGTTCCTGGGGAACCCAGGCCGCATCAGGAGAGCTGATGACCCAATGTGGAGAGATTTTAGTAATGAGTAGATCTTTGCTCAAAATCATCCTTCCTTGTAGGAACGTTCCCAGGAAGGATGACAGTGTGGGAGGTGGCACAGCTGAAATTAAATATTTATGTGAAAACAGGACAATGGCTGGTCATTATTTTTTTAATGGCCATTCTGCAACTGGGGGTCTGGGCGAAAGTGAGGACTGCAGATGCTGGAGATCAGAACCTAAAAGTGTGGTGCTGGAAAAACACAGCTGGTTAGGCAGCATCCGAGGAGCAGGAGATTTCAGGCACAAGCCCTTCATCAGGAATGAGAATGGGGGTCAGCAGAGTTCAGGTTACCAGAAATCCCAGCAGAAGCAGTCTTGGGGAGTAGGGAGGTGGGAAGGAGGGAGGGAGGGGGTGACTTTTTGTCATTTTCAGGACCCACTCAACTTTCCTTGCAGAGAGGTGTGAAGTTGGAAAGGCTTTTTCCATCATCCATAATTCCTTTCTGAAATAGGTGGGGATTTCCTTCAAATATATAACAAGAGTGTGGGGCAAGGAATCATTCTGTTTTCCAATCTGTGGGCATGCTGAATGCAGAATTCCTGTCATTCCACAAACTCTTATTCGGAGGAGCCGAAATGAAGAGGAATTTTCACCAGCCTGCCGGTATTCCAGTCATATTTTTCAGTGCCTATTTCTGCTTGCGCAGAGCTTTTTTATGAGCCTTGCTGCTAGTCATTAAGGATTTCTCTCGGTTCTTATGCCCACAAGAGATTGCCTCGTCCGAAGTAACAGCACAGATGTAAAGAGACATTGAGAGATAACAGCCGAGAGACACTGCTTGAGATGTTACCTTCCTCCTGCACTGGCAATATGCCTCACTTTGTTGTACAGGCTGGACCCATTAGACCATAAGACATAAGAGCAGAAATGAAGCCATTCAGCCCATCGAGTCTGCTCCACCTTTCAATCATGGCTAATAAGTTTCTTAACTCCATTCTCCCGCTTTCTCTCCATAATCTTTGATCCCCTTGATACTCAAGAACCTATTGATCTCACGCTTAAATATACTCAATGACCTGGCCTCCACAGCCTTCTGTGACAATGAATTCCACAGATTGACCACTCTTTGGCTGAAAAAGTTTCTCCTTATCTCTGTTCCAAAATGTTTTCCCTTTACTCTAAGGCTATGCTCTCAGGTCCAAGCCTCCCTCTTCTTCCCAAAAGATATCAGCACCATGTCAACGGAGGGCTAGCTGCTGGACTGGGCCTTCATGTCCCTGCAGACCTGTGTCCATTCATTGCTGCCAAACTGAAAAGGCCAATGCCTTGGCCTGCCAATTCTCAATTTCTTCAGACTGAGATTCCCAATTTCAAAATATTCTTCAGAGGTTTTCTGATAGCTGAATGTTTCTTCAGGTGTTGGAACCCTATTGACTTGAACACTTGCAGGTCCTGAATGTGCGCACATGTGCTCTGAAGTTAGTTAAATATAAAAATAGGAAGATTAAGCTTCTGTCATACATGACACAAGGGGGAGCACACATGGAGTACTGTACACAGTATTGGTCTCCTTACTTAAGAAAGAATGCAATTACTTTGGAAACAGATCAGAGAAGGTTTTTTAGGCTAATGTCAAGAATGGGTGGTTTGTCTTATGAGGAAACACTGGACACCCTTGACTTGTGTCCACTGGAGTTTAAAAAAATGTGACTTAATTAAAAGATAAACAGGTAGTCCGTGAGTTGTGAATGGGCTCTGTTCTTGAGTTCACTCACAAGTCAACTTGTGCACATGCACAATGCAGGAAAACATAGAATAATCTTTCATAAGTACAGGAATTTTTTGGATTTTTAAAATTATATTTCTGTATGGAAAAGCAGTCCTAAGCACAAGGGTTTGTAAGTTGAACATGTGTAAATCGGGGAGTCCTGTGAGATCTTTAAGGAATTTGGCATGTGGATGTAGAAAGGATGTTTACTCTTGTGGGAAAATCTAGAGTTAAGCAATGAGGACAATAAGGCATTCATTCATTTAGAACAGATTTGAACAGGGAATGTTTTACTCAGAGTGCCGTCAGTCTTTGGAATTCTCTTCCTCAAAAAGAAGTGGAAGCAGAGACTTTGAATATTTTTAAGGCAGAATATATCAATTCTTTGATAAGTAAAGGTGGGAGAAAGTGAGGACTGCAGATGCTGGAGATCAGAGCTGAAAAATGTGTTGCTGGAAAAGCGCAGCAGGTCGAGCAGCATCCAAGGAGCAGGAGAATTGACATTTCGGGCATGAGCCCTTCTTCAGGAGTCCTGAAGAAGGGCTTATGCCCGAAACGTCGATTCTCCTGCTCCTTGGATGCTGCCTAACCTGCTGCGCTTTTCCAGCAACACATTTTTCAACTAAGTAAAGGTAGCCAAAGGTAGGAAGGACTGTGGAATCAAATCAGCCATGATCTTATCGAATGGCAGAACAGGTTTGAAGGGCTGAATGGCCTACTACTCCTAATTCGCACATTCATAATGCACCTAGTTGGAGCTGCTTTGTACAAAGTGACCTCCAAGTTTCCCTTCTCAGAACAGGTGGACATTGGAAGCAGGATGCTCAAGAAGAAGACCCATGGCAATGCCAAGATGGCAGCTCCACTTCCAATAGCAAGCGCTTTGGGAGAGGTGGGAGAGTTAGGGACACTTCACAGTGCAGCTTACTTAGGAGCATAGGAATTAGGAGCAAGAGTAGGCAGTTCAGTCCTCCGAGACCACTCCACCATTTAACATGACAATAGCTGATCTTATCCTGGTCTCAACTCCACTCATCTTCCTGTTCCCCATAGCCCTTTTCCTGCTGTTCATCAGAAACTTATCTATGTCTTTCTTGAATCTGTTGACTGATTCTGCCTCCACTGCACTCTGAGCCACATGTTCCACAAATTCACAACCCTCTGAGCGAAGTAGTTTTTCATCTCAATTTTGAACCTGCCTCCTCTCACTCTGTCTCTGTACCCTCTTTTCTGAGATTGTCCCACAAGGGGAGTATTATTTAGTATCTACCTTATTGATCCCCTTTGGCATTCTCTGTACCTCAATCAGATTCCCTCTCATTCTTCTGAACTTCAGCAAGTACCAGCCCAAGCTACTCAACCCCTCCTTATACAACAACCCCTTCATCCCTGGAATCAACCTGGTGAATCTCCTCTTAACTACCACATCTTTCCTCAAATAAGGAGACTGAAACTGGACACAATGCTCCAGGTGTGGTCTCATGAATGCCTTATATAATTGTAACAGTTTCTCACAGAGTCCTTAAGTGCAAAAATACCGGCGTCAGGTTGGAGGATTGACCCTTGACAAAGAGTTTCTGTGGCCCCTCCATGACAACCCCCCCTCACCATGAACACTGTCGCACCCCCTCAGGAAGTAGGACAAATTGTTGCTGCCATTCCAGTCACATCCACAATCCGCTGCTCCAAACCTATCGCTGCAGGCAGCCAGAAAAATCCATCTTTGCACCATGTGACGTGTCCCTTTAATTGTACCCATATCTTTAAATCTGGATTCACACAATCTTCCACACCCACCAGCAGTTATTGCGAGAGCCACCTGAGATCGCACCTGGAAATGTGATTAATTATTTACATCACCTCAATTAGGTGGGCGTAGAGAAACCAAGTTGGAACTGACTTATCTGAAGCAAAAAATTGGCCCATAGTTTTCTAAGTGGCAATGACTGCTAGTTATTTTAAAAATTCCATATTGCTTATCGTCTTCCATACAATCTTTCAATATGCGCTTGAAGCTTTGAAAAACTCAAAACAAGGGAAACTAGATTTCCTTAAAAAATAGCAGTATTTGGATCTAAATGTGCCCTCTTCCTTCATCTTACATTTTGACCCTGTTTTATTGTCTTATTTAAGGAAAGGTACAAATGCATTGGAGGCAGGTTAGAGGAGAGTTACAAGATTGATACCTGGAAAGAGCAGGTTGTTAAACAGGACAGACAGAAGGCAGTAGAATTTGGGTAGTTGAGTATTTTTAAGGCAGGGGAATGACAGGTTATCAGGGAATGGAGGGTTCAAAATACAAATAGATCAACCATAGACTCATAAAGTCATAGAGACGTACAGCACAGGAATAGACCCTTTGGACCAACCCATCCATGCCGACCAGATATCCCAACCCAAATCTAGTCCCACCTGCCAGCACCCGGCCCATATCCCTCCAAACCCTTCCTATTCATATACCTATCCAGATGCCTTTGAATGTTGCAATTGTACCAGCCTCCACCATTTCCTCTGGCAGCTCGTTCTATACATACCACCCTCTGTGTGAAAAATGTTGCCCCTTAGGTCTCTTTTATATCTTCACCTCTCACCCTAAACCTATGCCCGTTAGTTCTGAACTCACCCACCCCAGGGAAAATACCTTGTCTATTTACCCTATCCATACCCCTCATGATTTTATATAACTCTATAAGGTCACCCCTCAGCCTCCGACACTCCAAGGAAAACAGCCCCAGCCTGTTCTGCCTCTCCCTATAGCTCAAATCCTCCAACCTGGCAACATCCTTGTAAATCTTTTCTGAACCATTTCAAGTTTCAGAACATCCTTCCTGATAGGAGGGAGACCAAAATTGCATGCAATATTCCTAAAGTGGTCTAACCAATGTCCTGTACAGCTGCAACATGACCTCCCAACTTCTATACTCAATAATCTGACCAATAAAAGAAAGCATATCAAATGCCTTCTTCACTATCCTATCTACCAGTAACTCTACTTTCAAGGAACTATGAACCTGCACTCCGAGGTCTCTTTGTTCAGCAACACTCCCTAGGACCTTGGCATTAGTGTATAAGTCTCGCTAAGATTTGCTGTCCCAAAATGCAGCACCTTGCATTTATCTAAATTAAACTCCATCTACCACTCCTCAGCCCATTGGCCCATCTGAAAAAGATCCCTTTGTAATCTGAGGTAACCTTCTTCGCTGTCCACTACACCTCTAATTTTGATGTCATCTGCAAACTTATTAACTATACCTCTTATGCTCACATCCAAATCATTAATATAGATGACGAAAAGTAGAGGGCCCAGCACTCCACTGGTCACAGGCCTCCAGCCTGAGAAACAGCCTGTCTTCTACCTTAGATCAAAGGTCTTCTACCTTTGATCCAGTTCTGTATCCGAATGGTGAGTTCTCCCTCTATTCCATGAGATCTAACCTTGCTAACCAGTCTCTCATGGAGAGCCTTGTTGAACGCCTTACTGAAGTCCATATAAATCACATCTGCCACTCTATCCTCATCAATCCTCTTTGTTACTTCTTCAAAAAACTCAATCAAGTTCATGAAACATGATTTCCCACACACAAAGCCATGCTGACTATCTCTAATCAGTCCTTACTTTTCCAAGTATGTGTACATCCTATCCCTCAGGATTCCCTCCATCAACTTGCCCACCATCGATTTCAGACTCACTGGTCTATAGTTCTCTGGCTTGTCCTTACCACTTTCTTAAACAGTGGCACCACGTTTGCCAACTTCCAGTCTTCCAGCACCTCACCTGTGACTATCGATGATACAAATATCTCAGCAAGAGGCCCAGCAATCACTTCTCTAGTTTCCCACAAAGTTCTAGGGTAAACCTGATCAGGTCCTGGGGATTTATCCACTTTTATGTGTTTCAAGATATCCAGCATTTCCTCCTCTATAATATGGACATTTTTCAAGATGTTACCATCTATTTCCCTGCATTCTATTTCTTCCATGTCCTTTTCCACTGATGCAAAATACTCATTTATTATCTCACCCATCTCCTGCTCCACACAAAGGCCACCTTGCTGATTTTTGCGGGGCCCTATTCTCTCCCTAGTTACCCTTTTGTCTTTTATGCATTTGTAAAAACCCTTTGGATTCTCCTTAATCCTATTTGCCAAAGCTATCTATGTCCCCTTTTTGCCCTCCTGATTTCCCTCTTAAGTATACTCCTACTGCCTTTATATTCTTGTAAAGATTCACTCGATCTATCCTGCCTATACCTGACATATGCTTTCTTCCTTTTCTTAACCAAACCCTCAATTTCTTTAGTCATCCAGCATTCCCTACACCTACCAGGCTTTCCTTTCACCCTGACAGGAATATACTTTCTCTGGACTCTCATTATCTCATTTCTGAAGGCTTCCCATTTTCCAGCCGTCCCTTTACCTGCAAAAATCTGCCCCCAATCAGCTTTTGAAAGTTCTTGCCTAATACTGTCAAAATTGGCCTTCCTCCAATTTAGAACTTCAACTTTTAGATCTGATCTATCCTTTTCCATCACTATCTTAACCATGATCTTCTTGAATGGCCTACTCCTGCTCCTAGTTAATATCCATATTTGTACCACATTCACCTGTAACCTAATCACAGGGAGTCCAATGACAAAGTCACACAGAACGACATCATCTGCAAACAGAAAGAATTTAGACTTTTGCCTCCATCAAATGTTTCTTTGTAAAACTCCAAAAATCATTACCAAAACCAGGTTCATCGAGGCACCTTTTGTTGTTTTTAAGAACTCTGAAAGCTTTGTGGCTTTCTTAACTGGTGAACACTCTCCTATCACTGTGACTGGATCAAACGTCTGTGGTTTCCAGAAATTTGGAATAAAACTAGTAAGTACCACTGATACTCAATGGGACAGTCAGCCTTTGCAGAGAGAAAAAACACTGAAATGTACCAGAACTGATAAGCGGTCACAAACCTGAAGTCTTAACACTATTTCAGTTGATGCATTCAGATTAGCAGTATTTTCTCCTTTTCTCTTTTATCATAACAATTATGATGCCATTGAAGCATGCTGGATGTCCACTGCAGCTAAAGAGATAACTAGTTAAATTAAGGTGAGCACTGTATGATGTTAAACCTCCTCCAAGGCCTCTCAACCCAGGCAGTTTAATATCTCTCCTTTATCCCATTATTACGAACCTGGAGGAAGAAGTGCTCATTGAGATAATGATGTGCCTGGCTGACTAATCTCACATTAGCTGGTACAGTAAGTTGCTGTCTGTTCACAGCAGGTAATTGTAGGGGTTGCCAAGATTAAGTGGAAGAATATTATTGCAGGCAATTTTCAAAGACAGACCAGACAATGTCCACTTTATCCTTACTCATCCTGAATCATAAGGACTGGCTGGGAATTAAATTGTTCTCAGTGTCCTTGTTCATGTGAAAAGTGGCAATAAATAATAACTTACTACATGATGGACTTTTGTGATGTGTCTCACAGTTATTTTGCAGTATATCGTTAAGGGATGTTCTCATCACTGTATGATAGTATATATCTTATAGGTATATTGCATTCTAGCTGTGAGACAAAGTACACATTCTTGCTCACTGTGTTATTATAGAGTCATAGAAATGTACAGCACGGAAACAGATCCTTCGGTCCAACTTGTCCATGCTGACCAGATATCCTAACCTAATCTAGTCCCATTTACCAGCACTTGGTTCATATCCCTCTAAACCCTTCCTATTCGCATACCCATGCAGATGTCTTTTAAATGCTGTAATTGTATTAGCCTCCACCACTTCGTCTGGCAACTGATTCCATAAAGGTATCACCCTCTGCATGAAATGGTTGCCCCTTAGGTTGCTTTTAAATCTTTCCGTTCTCACCCTAAACCTATGCCCTTTAGTTCTGGACTTCCCCACCCCAAGGGAAAAGAGCTTGTCTATTTACCCTCTCTATGCCTAATGAAGAAGCAGTGCTCTGAAAGCT
Organism: Hemiscyllium ocellatum; assembly: GCF_020745735.1. Lineage (NCBI taxonomy): Eukaryota > Metazoa > Chordata > Chondrichthyes > Orectolobiformes > Hemiscylliidae > Hemiscyllium > Hemiscyllium ocellatum. The sequence continues at coordinate 35,984,455 of NC_083434.1, forward strand.
AGTGTGCTTCCAATTAAACCTATTAGACTATAACCCGGTGATGTGTGATTTTTAACTTTGTACACCCCAGTCCAACACCGGCATCTCCAAATTATGCCACTCATGATTCTATAAACCCCTATAGGTCACCCCTCAGCCTCTGACGCTCTAGGGAAAATAACCCCAGTATATTCAGCCTCTCTCTATAGCTCAAACCCTCCAACCCTGGCAATATTCTCGTAATCCTTTGTGAACCCTTTCAAGTTTCACAACATCCTTCTGAAAGGAGGGAGACCAGAATTGCACACAATGTTCCAAAAGTGGCCTAACCAATGTCCTGTACAGCTGCAACATGACCTCCCAACTCCTATACTCAATGACTTAAAAAGTTTAACACATGAGGACCAATGAATGCAGAATAGCACTGCAGCTCGATTAGGCTAAATTTGAAGGCAGGGAGAAAGTAAGGACTGCAGATGCTGAAGATCAGAGTAAACATGTGTGGCTCTGGAAAAGCAAGCTGGTTAGGCAGCATCTGAGGAGCAGAAGAGTCAACGTTTTGAGCATAAGCTCTTTATCCTGATGAAGAACTTGTGTTTGAAACATTGACTCTCTTGCTACCAGATGGACTGTGCTTTTCCAGCATCACATTTTGTCTCTAAATTAGGAAGCAGACTCACAATTGTCCTCACAGCCTCCTCAGTTTACTGGATTTTCCCAGCTGTACTCCTCTGTCCCACTGCACCCTTCCATCACCAACATTCAGCATCTCACTCCAAGTGTGTTTGCTCCTCTGAGTTACTTCTGCCACGTAGCCTGTAGGTTGGGGGTTGGTGAGCTGGACAGCTGATGCAGAGTTCTGCTGGAAGTATGGGCTCGATTCCCACACCAGCTGAGATTACCAGGAAAGCTCTGCTTCTCAGTCTTGCCTCTTGCCTGAGCTGTGGTGACCCACAGTTTAAACACACTCTCTAAAGGTCAAGTGCCCTGACTGAGTGAGTACGGAGTGCAGAGGGCAGAAAGAGTTTGTAGTGTGCAGGGTTTGGTAGGTAAGAGCGAGTGTGGCAAGATACTTTGTACAATAGTGAGCTTTGGCAGTAACTTTAATCGAGTGAGTGTGAAGTATTGGAGAGAAGATGGTGACATTTCCTCTGGCAGAGCAGAGAAGATCATTGACCTTCTTCATACATTCATCCACCAAGATCTCCATGTCCCTGTTTGAAAAGCAGGGCACCAAATTCTCTCTCTATCATCTCCAGGGCAAACAAATCAAATTGTGCAGCATAGCACCTGACAGAATGGTCTTTTAAAGATGGCACCAGCACCAGAATCCCGAGATATCTTGACAGTGGTGAATATATCCACCTGCAGGCATGTGGGAGCGTGCAAACAGCAGGGTGACATAGGAAGATGGTCCATAGGTACTGAGGCAAGTTTGGATTGATAGCATGAGAAAACTCAAGCTTCTCAGGAAGAGAAACTCTCTGTGAAATCTGCCAAAAATGACTCCGCACTGATTTTTGGTAAGGTTCAGTCCAAAGTCTTTCTTTCTTCTGGTCTTTATGACTGCACTCCAGTCTTTATTGGGCCTGAAATCAGGAACATTCATAAGGGGTGAGAAGGAAAGGTGTGCATTGTCCTTAAAGGATGATAATAAATCCATGAGCATGGCCTGAAAAAAATACAAAAGCTGCCAATATTTTGTAAAAATCTTTGCAAAGATGGTTTGGGTGAGAAAAATACTTGTTAAAATGTAGGACAATAGATGTGGAACAAAAAGAAAAATTGCCAGAAAAGCTTAGCATGTCTGGCAACATCTATGGAGAGAAAGCAGCGTGAACATTTCAGGTCCAGCCATCCTTCTTTAGTACAGCTCTTCTGAAGAACAGTCACTGGACCCAAAACATTAACTCTGCAATCTCTCCACAGATGCTGCCAGACCTGCTGAGTTTTCTTTTTCAGAAATTTCTCCTTTTGTTTATGATTTCTAACATCGGCACTTCTTTGGCTTTTTTTACAATAAATGTGGAGACAGGGAATTGTGCTGTCGCTGTATAGTATCACTACAGAATGATGCATAGTCCAGTGGCAAATTTGGAGGTGGTGACGTGCCCATGACCCTGCTTCCCATGTCCTTTGAGATGTTAGAGATTGCGAATTTGGAAGGCGTTGTTGTAGGAGCCCTGGTGAGTTGCTGCACTGTAAACAGTAAATACAGCTGCCATTGTATGTTGGTGATTAAGGGAATGAATGTTTAAAGTGGGTGATGGGATGTCTTTCAAGGACAGCTACTTCATCTTGGATTGTATTGAACTTATTGAGTGTTGTTGGAGCTGCCCTCATCCTGGGAAATGGAAAGTATTCTATCACACTCCTGGGTTGTGCTCTGTCAGTGGTGGACAGGCTTTGAAGAGCCAGGAGGTGAGTTACTCACTGCAGAATTTCTAGACTTTGATTGCCCAGCATTATAGGATGCACCAACAGATGACAGCATAAGGACAACCAGCTCAAAGTCTCCTAACCAACTGAATGACAAGAGCAAGTAAAGGTTCAAACAAAATCAGAAGTGAAGAACTTGCATTCATATGGGACTGACCAACTCTTCATGATGTTCCAGTGTATTTTGCAGACAACGGAGTAAGTTAGGAATATAGTCATTGTCACAGGGAAACATGAAAAGCAATTTGTGGACTGTAAGGTCTCACAAACAGCAGGGAGAGAAATGATCAGACAAGTCTGCTTTTATTTGATTATTTATTTATTGTCACGTGTATCTTGCTACAAAATACAGTGAGAGGTATTGGATAGCAATTTTGTTAGTTATTTTCTATACAGTAATAATTTTTATATGTGTTGGCAGCCCAGGTCTCAGTTTAATGGTTCATCCAAAACAAAGCACCTCCTACAACATAGCACCTCCTACAGTACAACACTTCCTGCAATGTAACACCTCCTACAGTACTGCACCACCAACAATACAGAACTGAAATGTCAATCTGAACCCTTTGCATCAGTTTGTAGATTGGGGCTTGAACCCACAAACCTCTGACATAGAGGCAAATGTAATATCACTAAGTCACATAAAATGCTGCTCGAAATCTTACATTTGGACTCTTAAAACACTTCCATAAATAGGACCCTCTGGTAATCCTGATGATGATAATTGACTGGGCTGTATATAGCTTTTTTTTGCTTAACCCTCATGTATTTCTAAAGGTGACATAGAGTCATAGAGATGTACAGCACGGAAACAGACTCTTTGGTCCAACTCATCCATCCCGACCAGATATCCCAACCTAATCTAGTCCCATTTGCCAGCACTTGACCCATATTCCTCTAAACCCTTTTCTATTCATATACCCATCCAGATGTCTTTTAAATAATGTAGTTGTACCAGCCTCCAGCACTTGCTCTGGCAGCTCATTCCATAAACACACACCCTTTGCATGAAAAGGTTTCCCCTGAGGTCTCTTTTACATCTTTCCCCTCTCACCCTCAACGTATGTCCTCTAGTTCTGGACTCCCCAACACCAGGAAAAAGACTTTGTCTACTTAGTCTCTCCATGCCCCTCATGACTTCGTAAACCTCTATGAGGTTACCCCTCAGCCTTCGACATTCTATGGAAAACAGCCCCAGCCTATTCAGCATCTCCCTGTAGCTCAAAACCTCCAATCTTGGCAACATCCTTGTAAATGTTTTCTGAACTCTTTCAAGTTTCACAACATCCTTCCAATAGGAAGGAGACCAGAATTGATATATGAAATGAAGTCACTTTCCCATAAGAAAACAGGTAATAATAATTCTTAGTTATGTACTGTACCTGACTTCCAATTCTTACATTTAATAAAACACTATTGGATGTTCTAAACTTAATGTGTCTGAAAATCCTTTTTCTAAATTTGCCATGTCTTTTTCTTAGGGGGTCCCTCAGGTACAAGAATGACTTGCTTCTTCTTCAGATTGATGTATTGGAGGTGGCTGATGGGTCCACTGCACATGCTGCAGACTCTGCCATTTGTGGGGCAGGTGGTATTTGGAGAGTTGGGTAGATGAGCTCTCTCTCTCTCTCTCTCTGATGCCTTGAATTTACTCCTGCATGTTCCCAACAGTGTTATTTGATATGTTTGGTACCTACCAGACTATAAGACAGATGGACAGACAGATGGGTGATGGTTTAACCTCAGGCGATGGCAGACATTGAGAAGGAGAGTCCTTCATGCTCACCTCATCTGGTACAGGAAATGAACCTACACTTTTGGCATCACTGTGGTACCAACCAGCCACCCAATCCCATTGTTCAGTAATTCTGAATAAACTTGCTTCATTTTAGTCATTTTTACAGGGTCATCTTCACCCACCATATGTCTGTTCATGCATGTGTATTGATCTATATGGGGTCTGATCGGTAAACCTGCTTCTATGAAGATGTCAAGCCCTGGTACAGTTACAGTTTCATTTGGACAGGTACATGAGTACGAAAGGTTTAGAGGGATATGGGTCAAATACAGGCAAGTGGGACTAGTTTAGTTTGGGAAACCTGGTGGGCATGAACATATTGGACTGAAGGATCTGCTTCCACACCCTATATTTTATGTCCTTCAAAACATTTCTCATTCCATAGTTAGATTAATTGATACACCATTCAAAGTAAACAATAAAGGTCAACCCTTGTGTTTACATTGAATTTTTGGAATAGAAATTGGTCTATGCTGGTGTTTATGCACCACATTCTTGACCCCCTTCCCTTAACCTGTCCAAAATAACCTTTGCTCCCTTTCTCCTTCGTGTGCATATCCTTCCCATTCAATGCGCCCCTGCTGTTTGCCTAAATGGCTCATTGTGACTGTTAAATACCACATTCTACCATCTACTTAGGTGAAGATGTTTCTGCTGCAATCTTCTGTTGGGAGCTATTGATGACTGCCTTATGTTAATTTTCTCCATTTCTAAAAATCACACAACACCAGGTTATAGTCCAACAGGTTTAATTGGAAGCACACTAGCTTTCGGAGCGACGCTCCTTCATCAGTTGATAGTGGAGGGCTCGATTGTAACACAGAATTTATAGCAAAAATTTGCAGTGTGATGTAACTGAAATTATACATTGAAAAATTGGTTGTCTGTTAAGCCTTTCATCTGTTACAATACAGTGATAGTTTCACTTCTTTCATGTGCAAACCACAAAACTTTTTTAAAAGTTGCATTCTCGGGTTAGCTGTTAACAATGGTGATAGCTAGACAATATGTTGAAGGTGTTAGCCCCCTGTGTTCTCTGTCTATGACCTGATGTTTAGATTGATTCTAATCTAAAAAGTGAGAGAACAGAGTTTTACATAAATTCATGCAGTTTTTGAGCTGAGTTCTACATGAATACATGCAGCTTTTGAGCAAAGTGCAATGTAACTCTGCAAGTACAAATTCACCCCACAAAATATATGTGTGCATGTGGGTCTATGTCTGTGTGTGTGTGTGTGTGTCTGTTTGTCTGGGGTGGGGGGTTGTGAGTGTGAGAAAGTGTGTGTGTATGCGTGTCTGTGTGTACCTGTGTCTGTGTGTATGTGAGAGTGTGTATGTAGTGCAATGGTGATCAACTGTAATGTGACATGAACCCACACACACCCTTATAGACACACACACTCCCACACTCACACCCCCCACCCCAGACAGACACACACACACACACACAGACAAAAACCCAGATGCACACATATATTGTGTGGAGTGAATTTGTACTTGCAGAGTTACATTGTACTTTGCTCAAAAACTACATACATTCATGTAGAACTCAGCTCAAAAACTGCATGAATTTATGTAAAACTCTGTTCTCTCACTTTTTAGATTAGAATCAATCTAAACATCAGGTCATAGGCAGAGAACACAGGGGGCTAACACCTTCAACATATTGTTTAGCTATCACCATTGTTAACAGCTAACCCAAGAATGCAACTTTTAAAAAAAGGTTTTGTGATTTACACATGAAAGAAGTGAAACTATCACTGTATTCTAACAGATGAAAAGCTTAACAGACAATCAATTTTTCAATGTATAATTACAGTTACATCACACTGCAAATTTTTGCTATAAATTCTGTGTTACGATCGAGACCTCCACTATCATCTGATGAAGGGGCATTGCTCTGAAAGCTAGTGTGCTTCCAATTAAACCTGTTGGACTATAACCTGGTGTTGTGTGATTTTTAACTGTATACACCCCAGTCCAACACCGGCATCTCCAAATCATTCTCCATTTCTGGTCTAGTAGGAACATGGTCTCTGCATCTACTCTGTCAAACCCTTTCATGAACTTAAGAGTCTCTCTTGGATGACCCTAAAAATAGTCAGTCGTGACGTTCTTTTGTCAAATCTGTGTTGATTAATGATTAAACTCCATACACCCGTGTAAGAATTTCAACTTCTTAGACTAACATCACTCAAGCAGGAAAGTTAAGGGTGAACATTTGAATGAACAAGTTAGTGTTGTTGTCATATGTAGATAAATGAGTACAGTGAAAAGTTTACAATTCACCACGTATGGTGTCATCTTAGGTACAAAGTACCGAGACACAGCTTCCTCAGTACAGGTTCTTCAGGGAAAAAAATTTAGGAAAATAAAGAAATAAAAAGTCCAGCTTTACAGATGGTAGAAATAAACGAGAAGATAGAGAAATAAAAAGTTCAAAATGACAGTCCTTCTAACCTAGCCCATGCTGGTACCTAGTCTCCAATCCGTTCTGGCCCATGACTCCAGACCATGCGGGCCGGGAGATTCGAGGGGTGCACCTATATGCTTTTGGCCTGGGGCTCTCTGCCCTTTTGCATAACACAGATGGGTGATCCTTGTGGAGGCCTGAGCTGCTGCATTCGGACAGGGTATGCTGTTTATTTCCAAGCCTAGCAGCAGTCAGGGGAAATCGGCAGGTTGCTCTGTCTTGGCTATGTCTGTCTGAGATGCAGTGTGGTGGTGCTGTCCATGATGGCAACATGAGTTAGGCAGACCTGCAGGACGGTAGTGTTGCCATGGTCATCTCACTGGACTTGTAATTCTGAACCCCTGGCTAACAAGCTGAGGATATGGGTTTGAATCCCACATGACAGATGGTGAAATATTAATTCAATTTAAAAAAACTGTAACAAGTTAGCCTGATGGAGGCATAAAAACCCCATTTTGATTGTCATAAAAGCCCCATTTGGTTCCCTAATGTCCTTTAGAAAACAAAATCTACCCTATGTTCCTGTCATTCTCCCACCAGACCCAGCTGCCAGCCTACCCATCCACGCCCCTGCTGGTGGCACCAGCAGAAAGTTCTTTCCCCAGTTCTGAGGAAAGGCCATTGATCCATTAACTCCATTTACCTCCACAGATGCTGTCTGACCTGCTGCACATTTCTATTTGTTTTCAGCAGTGAGAGGTGGTGCAGAAAACCATGACTGGAATTAAAAAGCAGGAACTGTATGGTTGGCAGCTCAAAGATGATCAATCACATCATGTAGGAGAGATTCGGGAATTCCCACTCACAGTCTGGCCAATCTCACTGGAATAACCTTCCTGGAATTCAGACATCATAATCAACATGCCTGACATTTAATCCAATGAAACCTACTTTGGTGCCTATGGGTCTCAGGTGTATTCCTAAGGCTAGGGCACTGTGCATCAGGAGCACTAATCCATGTACTGTACCTTTAAGAGAGTGAAGGACCTCTAGAGGCACACAGAGTGCTGGAGAATTTTCAACGTAACATGTGGTCCAGCAGATAGAGTAGCTGGTTGCCTCAATACAAAAACAAATTCAAATTCAGCCAATCAGATTAAATTATACCCCAAAAATACAAAACTCAAATCAAGTTTGAATTAAGTATATTGACAATATTAAAAACCAATGACACAATCTGATGTTCTGGGGGTATAAGACTGGGAAAAATTGAACAGTTGGGAGGAGAACTGCCAGAAGATCACCAGACATAGGCTGCTAGTCAGAACTCTCTGAGAAGTACCTGTCTAGAGGAAGAGTTTGCATGAAAAACATTGACACCGACCTGTAGGAGGAAGATACCAAGAGAAGATTCGATGCTGGCTGGTTATGAAATTTGAATTTTTCTGTAAATCTTAATCAGGGTTTTATCGGACTAGTATTATAGAAGGGAAAGTAAAAGATTGGTTAGAGGAAGGAGTTGTAAATAATTGTTAGTTAATTATTCTCTGTTATACCTTAAGAAATAAAGTTATTAATTTTTACTTTAAATAGTTCTTGGCCCCTCCTGAACTTTCACAGATTATAGCACGGTTAAATCATTTCTGTGTTGCAGGTTTAAATTTGTGGGTGGGGGGTGGGCGGGGGCGGTGCTTACTGTGTCTCGTAACACACACACATCCAGACAAACTCAAGAATTCCGAATTTACATAAGGACTGTCATAGGTCTTCCCGAGTGCAATATTGGAAACATGGAAACAGAGAAAATCGGAGTTGGAGTAGGCCATTCAGCCCTTCAAGCCTGCTCCACCATTCAATATGATCATGGCTGACCATCCAACTCAGTCCTCTCTTCTTGTTTTCACTCCATACCTTTTGATTCCTTTAGACCCATGTGTTATATCCAACTCCTTCCTGAAATGATACAATATTTTGGCCTCAACTGCTTTCTGTGGGAGTGAATTCCACACGCTCACTGCTCTCTGGGTGATGTAGAGGAGCCGGTGTTGGACTGGGGTGGACAAAGCTACAAATCACACAACACCAGGTTATATCCAACAGGTTTATTTGGAAGCACTGGTTGTGGAGCATAGACCATAAGACACAGAATTTACAGCAAACGATTACAATGTCTTGCAACTGATACAATATATTGAGGAACCTTGGATTGCTGTTAAGTCTTTCATCTTTTAGAATGGGTTGCAGGTTTTGGTTCATTAATATATTAATCCCAGAACTTCTTTTAAGTCTCTCTCTGGGTGAAGTCACTTCACCTCATCTCAGTCTGAAATGGCATACCCTGTAACCTTAGACTGTGACCCTCCCCCGGTTCTGGACTCCTCAGTCATTGGGATAACATCCTGTCTATGCTTACCCTGTCCAGTCCTGTGAGATATGCATACTTTGATGGAAAGTACTGTGCTTTGTATGAAATTAAAACAATAAAACTTTAACTGTGCCGACATCATTCTGAATCGCAAGAGTGAAGTTGGAAAGGTGAAGCTCAATGACCTGTTGTGTGACTGTCTCATCTTCAAAGTGGGCACTTACCTCCTTGGAATACAGCACGGCTGTTAAAAACCTGTAATAAAACTAAATGTGACCTTGGTGTGCATGTGGATATGACTTTCACTTGGTCAGAAATTCTCATCTAAAAATACCCTGACTCCCTGTGCTCCAGGCTGACCTAGATTCTGACGATCGGCGTGAATTCCCATTTTACAGCCTGATACTCCATCTCCAGCAAATGGAAATACTGCATAAAGTTTAGAATGTTGTTTTAAAGAGATGTCCAGTTAGTAAGACAAATTGCTAGAAATTATATGATTTTTGCAAGTAAGTGATGGTGTAACTCCCACGATATTGCTCACAAGGATATAATTTTCTCCAAGAAGGATTGCAAATCACCAGTGGGCAGTAGAATCTAGCCAGCTGCAAAACTGAGGAAATACATCTCAGTTCACTGCTCATTAAGTAATGTACCATTAGTTGCTGATACACCAAGGATTTATATCTATGTAGTTACTTAATTGAAAGTTAGTTGCAGAGTGTTTAATATTAAATGATTTACAAAATGTGTATTCCTCACCTGATACACTGTATATATTGCTGAAGGTGAGTTCCTAAAGAGTTCAAGAAACTCTCAATTTATCCTATCCATTGCCTTTTCTTTACAGAACCTTGCAGTACCTATGCCTTAAAATCTGTCTCGTCAATACAGGGATGATAATCTGCTTTATAATACCTTATCTTTAAACTCTAGAAACTAATAGTTGGCAACTAAAACATAAATTGCTGGAAAAGCTCAGCAGGTCTGGCAACACCTGTGGAGAGAAATCATTGTTAATGCTTCAGGTCAAAATGCTAATGTTAAGATGAGATTCCCCTACAGTGTGGAAACAGGCCTTTTTGGCCCAACTAGTCCACACCAACCCTCCGTAGAGTAACCCACCTAGACCCATTCCCTCTGACTAATGCACCTAACTCCACTGGCAATTTAGCATGGCCAATTCACCTGATCTGCACATCTTTGAACTGTGGGAGGAAACCGGAGCAAACCCACGCAGACACAGGGAGAATGTGCAAACTCCACACAATCACCCGAGGCTGCAATTGAACCCGGGTTCCTGGTGCTGTGAGGAGTCAGTGCTAACCACTGAGCCACTGTGCTGCCCTCTGGTTTCTCTCCACGTAAGTTGCCAGACCTGCTGAGCTTTCTCAGCAATTTCTGTTTTTGTTTCTGATTTACAGCATCCATAGTTCTTTCTGTTTTTATTTAGTTGGGTTTTAGAAACATTTTTCTAAGCCCCATTCAACAAGGGCAAGGAAACAAAATCTCACAGCACGCAGCTCATGCCTTGATATATTCTTCACTCGACATTCTATGCTGAAAAGAGATCTCATTTGAAACTCTATATTGACCCTATTCCGAAGAGAGTTTAAAGTACTTTAATGATATGGAATATAAACCCTTTATAGATGTGCATTGTGCAGGCATATATTCAGCATTCCAGAGGACTAAGTTCTGACAGCCAAATTCATTGCAAATTAAAGAGTTTTACTGCACATAAACTAGTGACAGATTTAAAGGCAACACAGCCGGACTGTTGATGTGCAAAGAATAAAAAGCTAGGTAGCTCGAGATTATGTTAAATATTGAATCAAAATGGAACACTGCTGGGTTCTTAAATTGCTCACTCACAATAGAAAGCCAATGTTTGCTTTTTTTTCCCCTTCCCATTTGAACAGTAGATTAAAGCAACATTGTAATATCATAGCCTGGTAATGACAGTTTGTATCTCCCTGCTAAGGCTCAACACATTCAGATCACATTTGTCTGCCACCTTGTTATTTTACTGAGGTTAGGTTTCTTTGGGATAATGGTGACAAATGCCAAGAATTTGCCCCTGGATTCTCAGAGGCAGCCGCTGCAAAGTTGTGATGGACGTTACTTTGTGATGCCTAGGAAGTAGGGGATACCGCAACCACTTGGGAAAGGTCAGGCTGGGTTTATGGCCATCAAGCAGCTGACAAGCTGGTGTTGAAGCTCCCTTTAAGGGACAAGATCCCACTCCCTTCAAGGGACAAGATCCCACTCCCTTCCAAGAGCTGTTGGCTGGTAGGCAGACTGGTAGGTCTTCAGTCCCAGCAGAAACTCCAGGAGCAGCGGTCAGGGAGGAGATAGCCGTGACTTCCCCCCTCCCCCCTTCATAATGAGGCAAGAGTGGGTCAATGGGCCTAGTTATACAGGCTGCAACAAGTGGGAGTGGCATTGCTATGACGCTGACCATTTCCTCCTGAGTCCGCTCCACCAATCACAATGCTTCCTATTAGGAGGCTCCTGCACTGTCCCACCCAATGAGTCCACAGGGAGACTGCCAGGTGACTTCAGGCAGGTTCTCAAGAGGCAGAGGGGCCCACCCTCGAATAGGTATGATGTCAGCGGTGGTGGGTAAGATGCCCTTAATTGGCCATTTCAGTGTCTTTTGAGCTGGATGACAGTCACAGTTCTCTGCTCTTTCTTCACAAAGCTGCAACTTTCAACTTTCTCAGTACATAAAATTAGTGCTGGATTTGTTCTCATTGCCCTTCTAGGCAGTAAGATCCAGATCCTAACAATAAATTGCATAAGAACTATTAACAACCCCCTCTGTCTCTTGCATTAGGTCTCTGCCCTCTTGCTTCTTCTCTGCCTCTGTCAAAAGTATTTTAAAAAGCCTATTTTCCAACACCTTTCAGTTGTGAAGCAGTCACCTGACCTTGAAATGTTAACTCTATGTTTCTCTCTCCACAGATGCTGCCAGACCCATTGAGTTTCTTCAGCATTCTCTGTGTTTGTCACATAAAAATCTTGCTTGTGGTTCTTCTGCAAATTATTGTGTCGTTAAGCCCTCTGTTTATCAAGTCAATCCTAACTATTCACTCTTTCAAAAGACTCAAAGTAAGAGATACTGAAAAGAGAGAGAGAGAGAGAGACGTTTATGAAACAACTACTAAACTGTACAAGTGGATTATTTTGGGAGTTACACAGATACCAATAATTCAAGATGGCTCACCCCATCTGCTCAAATGAAATTAAAAGTCGACAGGTAAAAAGTGCTGGTCTTGCCAACAATGTTTTCATTCCTTGGACAGTTAAAAACACTCCTTGAATTAATGCATTCTCTTGCATTATTTTAGTAGTCTGAATCTAGCTATTAGCTGCATTTATTTAAGTTACATAGTGGTTTCTCTCCACATTACCAGCAGCTCCTTAAATTTAAAACAGAACAAACGAAAGCAGTATAAAACCAAATGGACAAATGAGAGGAAGTCTCATTACCTTACCCTCTTCTGATGAACCTGTGCTGTATTCTGTCATACCATTGTTTTTCTTTTGCTTTGAAGAACAGTTGCTCTCTTTATTACCTCTCCTTGGTTAATCGAGGAGACTTGTGATCTGCACCAAATTTGGAGAGGCAATGGCCGAGTGATATTATCACTGGACTGTTAATCCAGAGACCCAGGGGGCATTCTGGGGACCAGAGTTTGAATCCTGCCATGGCAGATGGTCAAATTTGGATTCAATAAAAATCTGGAATTAAGAATCTCCAGATGACCATGAATCCATTGTTGATTATTGGAAAAGCCCAACTGGTTCACGAATGTCTTTTAGGGAAGTAAATCTGACATCCTTACCTGGTCTGGCCCAAATGTGACTCCAGACCCACAGCAACTGCCCTTTGGGTAACTAGAGATGGGCAGTAAATGCTGGCCTGGCCAGTGATGCCCTCATCCCGTGAATGAAAACGTTTGCTCTCAAGAGTTCCAAGGGTCATTCTGAGTTGTGCCCCTCTCTTCCTTATAAACGGAGAGACAATGGATTCTAGTTCTGCATCTGCATGGCACTGCATTGTTCCATATCGTTTTGTGAGAAACTATAGTAATCTATTAACATACTGCAGTAAACGAGAAGCAAATCAATTCAACTTTCGTCTCTTAATCACACAAAGACGACATAAACTAAATTACAGAAAAGTTAATTTTATTAGCAATCAGCTTGGAATATTGATAGTGCACATTATAAGCACGTGTGTGATACAAAAGAAATCAAGAGTAAAGCTCCTCATAACAGAATTCATGGCACATTATGATGTTACAATGACATACATCAAGGTGAAGTTAACCCACTGGAAATGCCCTTCAGGATCCCTCAATCAGTGTTCCTAAGAGGTGGAGCTGCTGACAGTTTGTATTCCTGAAGAGGTGAAAGTGAGGATTGCAGATGCTGGAGAGTCAAAGTCTAAAAGCGTGGTGTTGGAAAAGCACAGCAGGACACGCAGCATCAGGACTGATGATGAGCTTATGCCTGAAACGTTGGTCTCCTGCTCCTCGGCTATTGTGCCTTTCCAGCGTCACACTTTTCCACTCTATATTCCTGAAGACCTGCTTCCTCTGCAATGTGTTATTTGTGACCTCCTTGAAAAAAGACTTTGCGGTAAATTTTTATGCAGCTCTGCTGTGCAGGCCGCACTGTCGACTGACATATTGACTTCCAATCCAGATTCCACTTAAATGGATTAAAAACGGAGCCTCCAAATATAAATACGAATGTAGCAGAGTAACACAATTCTGACTGACGTGGTGGCTCAGTGGTGATCACTCACAGCAGCAGGGACCCAAGATTGATTCTAGCCTCTGGTGACTGTCTGTGTGGAGTTTGCACATTCTTCCCATATCTGCGTAGGTTTCCTAAGATGTGCAGGTTAGGTGAATTGGCCATGCTAACTTGCCCATAGTGTTCAGGGATGTGTAGATTTGGTGCATACGTTTGGGGTAAATGTAGAGTAATAAGGGAATGGGTCTGGGTGGGATACTCTTCAGAGGGTCAGCATGGATTTGTTGGGCCGAACGAAGTGTTTCCAGACTGTAGGGATTATATGATATTCCTCTTTCCTATGCTCTTAAAGCCGACTTCTATTTGTTTCCCTAATGTCTATGTGACTCAGTGTCAAATTTTGTTTCAGAAATGCTTCAATCAAGTGGCTTAGTATATTTAGCATAGCAAATGCTGCTTTAAAAATCAGCTTGTTATCACTGGATAAGTTATTGGTAGTAACTGGATAGAAACCTTTCAATCTTGGAATGCCACTAATGTGGATCAATGTTCTTGCAGTATCAGATGAAACCCAGGATCGGGGGAGGCTATTAAATCCCTTGATTCTGTTCTGCCATTCTTAGTCATGATTGATCATGAACTTCGATGTCATTTTCCCATGCTATCCCCATATTCCTTGACATCATTAGCTGATCCTGCCTTGAAGATACTCAATGTCCCAACTTCCACAGGGCTCCACAGGAAGTAGAGAATTCCAAGCCTTTTGCATCCGCTCATGGAGATGCAAATGTAATGCCATCTTCCCTCTTACATTAGCTTGTCACACTACTTCACAGAATATGGAAGCAGGCCATTCAGCCCATCACATCCACACTGACCTTCTGATGAGCATCCTATCCTGACCCACCCGATTCCTGTAACCTTGTATTTCCCATGGCTAGCCCACCTAACCTACACATCCATGGACACTATGGGCAATTTAGCACGGCCAATCCCCCTAACTTGCAAGTTGGACTACGGGAGGAAACCAGAGCATCCTGAGGAAATCCACACAGAAATGAATGGAACTTGTAAACTCCACATAGACAGTCGCCAGAGGTTGGAATCGAATCCAGGTCCCTGGCACTGAAGCATATTGGCATATTTTGTTGTGATGTTTATAACAGCGTTGCTCCTGACATTCAGGTAGGAGACTCAGAACATTCAGTCTTCTCCAGGGTGAATCACATCTTCTATTCTGAGTGATATGTGGCTGACAGTCTCTCAAACCAGATTTTTGGATTAGTGTATTGCTAAACGGTGGTAGGGTTAGACTTGGAGGGCTAGGGGATAGCAGTACTCTCATACTATGATAACATGAAACTCTGTCAGCCTGAGTATTGCAATGGCCCTCAACTGCAAAGGAGATAGGTCCAACAAGTCATTGCAAGTACCCCTGAGTGGTACTGCCTTTTGCAACATGGCCTTTGTTCTGGGACACTTATAAGCCCAGGCATGTGTAACCACAATCTCTAAAGTGTCAGTTGCCAGGGTATGGAGTCAACAAGTGTGGAGGGAGGACAGGATGAATCTCTTAACCATGTGTAGGATGCTCTGTGCAGGGAGAGAATGAGGCAATTTCCTGGTAAAGAACAAGTACAGACATATTCCATACAAAACTGTCAAAGTTTCGGAGGCCCCCGCTGTACAACTTCTCTCGTCTTTGATAAACTTTGATTCTGGTCCTATATTGATGCAGATACGTGACATAAACGTAAAACTACTCGCTCATACATTTTTATCTATTTCTTACTGGCTACAAAAGTATGTAAAGCAATATGGAAATATCCAATATTGTGCTTTTCACTGCAGTTAAAGAAAAGCAAAGTTTGTAATGGCAATTAGCACTTACATTAAGAAAAAAAAGCATGATCTGAATACTTTTGAAAGTAAAAAGGGAGCAGATCGCTGCTTGGAGACAGCCAAAAGGTGTAAGATTCTGTAGCTTCCAGGTACACACTGCAGCTTCCCAAGTCCCCATGCCACCACTCTCCCATTCCCTGTCAGATTGTCAACCTGTCAACCACCCTCAACTGCAGAGGAAAGAAGTCAATGCAAATAATTGCTTGGGGGTGGGAACGAGAGATGGAGAAGATTGCGTCCAAATGTGATTCCCCTTGAGGGTGAACAGCTCGCTGGTAAACACCAGACGGGCTGATGCATGAAAAACATCAACTTGGGTGAAAAATATACTCTCTGGCACTTGTGCATCCCATACTCAGAATGGATCCAGAGAGGACACAGGAAAATAGTTGAGAAAGTAACTGAATGCAAACATCCCTTTCTTTCAGATACCCAATAAAGTTACAAGATGCAGGGCTATATCTGCATGTACCTTTTGATCTAAGCTTTCTGTGACACATTATGTATAGCCATAGGTGAAAAGAAGTAACGCCCTATTGATATAATCCCTGTTCTGGTTTATATATATCCAGTACACAATAACATAAGCACCACAGAGTTTGAAAAATGTTAGAGCACGGTTGGATAAAATGTAACAAGGATAAATTCTTAAGTGCTGTCATCAATTTGATATTGGCTAAAGTGAATAAAAATTGATACAGAAAGCACTGGAAACAAGCTCAAAAACAGAAGATGAATACGTTAGAATTCCCTTTTAAATTTTTCAATTAATACACACTCCAGATTACATCTTCAGAAAACTCCCTTTAAGGCACATTAGAAGAAGATTCTTTGTTTGCTCCATTTATATTTCCTATGTAACATTTAGTTCTAATTCTCCGATGACCTGCTTCAATACACCGCTGTCCAGGCTCGCTATCACTTTGCGCTGACCCCGTTTCTTGGGCACAAACACTTCCTTTGTTGTTAAGGTGGCATTGTCTTGGAGGATACTGCAAACAGAAAATGTTATTTGTGTTACAAACTTGTTCAAATTTGATGTTGAAGCTTACCTCATCAGGATAGAATCTCAAGAATGCCAAATTTTCTTTGACTATTTATGTGCGCCAAACAACCCCAGTACCCAGTGGCCAACCACTTTAACTCCACCTCCCACTCCGCCAAGGTCATGCAAGCCCTGGGCTTCCTCTGCCGCCAAATCCAAGCCACCCGCCAATGGAGGAAGAATGCCTCATCTTCCGCCTTGGGACCCTTCAAACACACAGCATGAACATCAACTTCACTAGTTTCCAAATCTCTCCTACCCCCCCACCTCCCAGATTCAACCCTCTAACTCAGCACCGTCCTCTTGAACTGTCTTGCCTGTCCATCCACCTTCCCACTTGTCTCCATCCTCCGCTCCGAACTATCACTATCACCCCCCACCTGCATCTACCTATCACCTTCACAGCTACCTTCCCCCCACCCCCGCCCTCCTATTTATCTCTCAGCCCCCTTTCCCCCCTGACATTCCTGTTGAAGGGCTTATGCCTGAAATGACAACTCTCCTGCTCCTCGAATATTGCCTAGTTTACTTATACTTGTTATAAACTGCACAAATTCACGCACAGCCATCAGTCTGCTGTAAACTGAAGGAGCACGTCTGTGCATTGTGTCTTTTCCAACTTTTGGGATAGCCATTGCCTACTGTAAACCAACAGCAATGCTTTAATCAGGAATTGACTTGCTTGAACTGAATTTAAAATCAAATTTGGCCATTAACCGTTCAATGGTATTAACTATTTATCAACCAGAGTCCAAATTCCCACTGATTGGGACATTTTTAAATGCAGTACAAATGATTGTTTTGTTTGAGATTTGGTATTCTTGCGATTTTGTCCTGATGAATGTTAGATGGAAAATTTCAAGAAAGCATGTTTCTTTTCTGTCAGTCATGTTCAAATTCTATGCAACAACCAAACATTTATGTTTAAGAATAATCCCCGGGCTACATTTAGGTTTGAACAACAATGTCATAACTTGACTTTCAGCATTTTGTGTTTCATACCACTCCTTCTGTGTTAGCTTGTCACTTAAATTATTCACACTGACTTTCTTTGCCCTTAAGTCAGTCATTATCCCTTAACCAAGAGAGTAACCAGTTCCCAGTGAAAATCTATCACTGAGAAGTTAGTTAAGCGCTGACTGATATAATTCAGCTGAACACAATGCTACAGATACTGGATGTCAGAAATAAAAACAAAATCAGAGAAACAGAATAAGTGGACAGGATTCGCCAGGTTCCTTGGAGGTGTGGGGGCCCAGGAGAATTGGAGGGGGGCATGGGCGAAGGTAGAAAAACTCCAAATGAAACTTTTGGCTGGATTTCCAATACATAGAGATATCCTTGTGACTTTTCTCATCTTCACAGTGAAGATGACAACCCACCCAGCAATGCAGGGAAACTCCTGGAGGGAGCTGAGGGCAAGTCATTAACAGGAACTTTCCCAGGTTTGTGTGTTATTTTACAGATGCCAGAGTTCATAGTGAGAGTACCCAGCAGCCTGAGGGTTACATGACATCTGCCATTTAATCCCTAAGAAGAGGGAGCCTACTATCCAATGGCAGACAAGGACCTGTCACTGCACCTTTCTCTCATGAATACCGCTGTCACTGAGAGTAACCGACCTCAAGACTCTTCCTTGAGTGAGAAAGATTCAGCCCAGTGTTTCAGAACAAATCTTTGTCAGAACAGGAAAGAAAAAGTGAGACGTGACAGCGTTGCTTGAAACCTTTTCCAGTCCTGAAAAGTGAACTTTGTTTCTCTCCCTGCAGACGCTGCCTGACCAGGTGAGGATTTCCAGTAGCTTGGCTCTTCAATTTGGAGCCATTCATTTGTGGAGAGAAAGCAAAACTCTGGGTGGTATTTCCAGGATACAGATTGATAGCTGCTGGCAAATTCACCGTGTGAGGAACCGAAGAAATCATCTCCATTTCTCCCCCACTCAGGGGCATGAGATGGAAGCGTTCTTAGTTGCTTGCTTGCTATTTCAGATTAAAGGACCATGTGCAACATCTACAGAGTCTCAGGAACACCAAAACCTTCCTCCCCCTTCACCCCCAATGCCGCTGTCACCCCTCACCATCCGAACCCACTCCTGTTCCCTCAACTCCTTCTGCCGAATGAAAGAACAGAAAACTTTGCTTTTACAGTTTCTGTCAATTTTCCAACTTTTACCTGATGTAAAACAGATGGAAACAACGTAGAGTTTTTAATAAGAAGATATGTTAATAAAGGAACACACAGCCGGAAACATTATTTAATGAGAAAATCCAGCAGATGCTGGAAATCAGAAATGTGAAATTACTGGCAAGACTCAGCAGGTTCTGCAGCATTAGAGGAAAGAAATAGAATTAACATTTTGGCTCCAAAGACCCTTCCTCAGAAATGGTTGTAGCCATGAAAAGGTTGGTTGAAATGCTGAGGATGAGGTAAGGGGATAGAGGGGGGGAAGAGGTGGAGATGGAGCGCAGAGAGAGAGAGAGAAACACAGTTAGACAGACAATAGATCAAGTAACAGACAGCCTGGACGAGTGAAGGCTGCTAGTAGGACAATGGGGGTGGCTAACTATGGAGTGGTTTTTGTAGCAGTCCACATGATCACAAGGCCTGGTGTGTGGGAGTTGTGGCAAGGACAGTGGAGACAGTGCTCAGGCCCTAAAATTACTGAATTCTATATGGAGTCCCAAGGACAATTGAGTCCCCTTGCATTATTTAATGCAAAGGTTTGATTACATTTCTATCACTTATGCTGATTTTGATTTTCCTTACCTGAACATCTTTAACTTTGCCTTCTGTGTATCAAGTCCATCAATGCGAAGAATCAGATGTTCGAGAGGCTTTCTGAGAGGGTTTGTAAATTCAATCACAAGGGTTACCTCATGGCCAAGCATCACTGGGCCTTCAACCTGAAAAGAGTTGGGGGGGGGGGGGGGATATAAAACCTGTTAGGGGCTACTATCAATTAACCATTTATCAATCCGAGTCCACATGACAATCAAACAATACCTCTTTACATACAGTATAAATTATTGTTCCCTTTGAATGTGGAATGGCCTGATGACTGCATGCCTCTCTTTTTCAGCCATATTCAACTTCTGCACCACCAAGCAAATGTTCATGGGAAATTTACCTTCCCCGTAGCCTCCTGGCCCCGGTTCCAGAAGGTTCCCTATAATATGTTCGGCCCGTGGTAAACCACAGGTAATTGAAACTGTGGAAAACAATTCTGCAGATACGGTGGTCACCCAATGCCACATTTTCAGGCCTGCCCCTTTTGTGTTAGTTTATCATTTGAATTATTCATACGGACTATCCTTACCTTTAAGTATGCCATTAATTCTCAGTTAAAACAATAACTTGTTGCCATTGTGATTCTAGCACTGAAAGTGATGGAAGTGCTAACTGGAATCAATCAATCAATCAGATTTGTCTCAGTCTTTATCAATCCCTCAGGATTCCTACAGAGAAATAAATTCTCCCCATATTTGTGTGGGTTTCCTTTGGGTGCTCTGGTTTCCTCTCACAGTCCAAAGTTAGGTGGATTGGCCAAGCTAAATTACCCATAGTGTCCAGGGAGATGCAGGCTAGGTGGATTAGCCATAGGAAATGCAGGGTTACAGGGCTGGGTTGAGTCTGAGAGGGATGCTCTTCAGAGGGTCGGTGTGGACTCGATGCATCAAATGGCCTGTTGCCACACGGTAGGGATTCTATAACAGAGAATTTTTCTGATAGTAACAATGGACAACATTTAGACATCATTTTCTGAGGCAAACTGCTGGAAATGCTCAGCAAATCAGCCAAGATTTGTCACTAGAGAAACAGGTTTTCCATTTTGGGGTCAGTGACCTTCCCTCAGGGCTGGAGCATCTGGACTACTCTGCACAGTATCAGTCTGCTTGTTTAAAAATGTAAATGCATTGGAGTCAGATCAGAGAATATCCACCAGATTAATACCTGCAATGGATGAGTTGTTCAATGAGGACAGGCTGGACAGACTAGGTTTGTACCTTATAGAGTTTAGAAGAGCCAGAGATGACTTGATTGAAACATACCATCAGACCATAAGACACAGCAGCAGAATTAGGCCATTCAGTCCATCAAGTCTGATTCACCATTCAATCATGGCTGACACATTTCTCAACCCCATTCTCCTGCCTTCTCCCTGTAACCCTTGATCCACCTTACCAATCAAGAACTTATTTCTGTCTTAAATATATTCAATGACTTGGCCTCCACAGCCCTCCACAACAATGAGTTCCACAGTTTCACCACCCTCTGCCTGAACAAATTCCTTCTCATCTCCATTCTGAAGAGCCATCTAAAGGCCCCAGGTCTTACTTTCTCCTACTGGTGGAAACATCTCCTTCACCTCTCATCCTTCTAAATGCTGAGTAAGACCTAGAGTCCTCAACCGCTCCTGATATGACAAGCCCTTCATCTCAGGATCATCCCCATGATCATCGTCTGGACTACCTCCAAAGCCAGCACATCCTTCCCTCGATACAGGGCCCAAAACTGTTCACAATATTCCAAACATGGCCTGACCAGACCCTTGTACAGCCTCAGCAGTACATTTCTATTTTTGTTTTCTTGCTCTCTTGAAATGAATGCTGACATTGCATTTTCCTTCCTAACTACCAACAGAAGCTGCATGTTAACCTTAAGAGGAAGGTGGACAGGAATGTGGATTTGAGGTTACAATAGGGTCAGCTATGATTTTATTGAACAGCAGAACTTGCTTGTGGTGCTGAACAGCGTACTCCTGCATCTTGTAATATAAACTGATGATGGTGCTAGGCAAATGCAGGGAGGAAAGGGTCAGTAAAGATGGGTCAAGAGGAAACAAAAACAGAAATTGCTGAAAAACGGATGCAAGTCTAGCAGCATCCGTGCAGAGAAATCAGACTGAACGTTTTGGGTCAAGCGACCCTTCCTCAGAACTTCTACAATGGGTCTAGAGGAGGTGTGAATGACAATCACAGAATCATTATCAGAATCTGTTAACTGAGAACATGGTTGTGCAATGGTTGTGATTGACTTGCTTGTTGATTGGCAGAATGCAGAGCAATTGGGGAACCAGCCGACATCAAACATAGGGAACCAGAAAGAAACCTCTCTTTTATCCCATATTTACTACTCGAACTGTAATTGCATTTTTCCTTATGTACTGTGTTGAATTTAGTTTAAACCATATCATGCTATTGAACTACAAGCTATCTCATAAGGCCTGGTCTTCAACCATTTGGTTTGATCATGGACAACAAGTGCTATCACAAACAATGTTTCGTTAACTATGAGCACAACAAAAGCATGCACTCTGTACTGTGACGTGGAGAAAAATGTCCACATTGCACACATTTCTCCCTTCCCCAAACTTACAGAATCATAGGATTCTGTTAAATGATTATTTTATTATTCATTTACTTCAATTGCTCTGGATGACAATTACTAAATACAGATACTCTGAGAGAACTGATTATTAGACATGTAGGAGCAAATTTCTGAGGATGCTAGAATTTAGAGTAGATTACTTACAATGTGGAAACAGGCCCTTCGGCCCAACAAGTCCACACCTGCCGAAACACAACCCACCCAGACCCATTCCCCTACATTTACCACTTCACCTAACGCTAGGTGCAATTTAGCATGGCCAATTTACCTGACCTGCACATCTTTGGACTGTGGGAGAAACCGGAGCACCCGGAGGAAACCACACAGACACAGGGAGAACATGCAAACTCCACACAGAGAGTCGCCTGAGGCAGGAATTGAACCCGGGTCTCTGTCGCTGTGAAGCAGCAGTGTTAACCACTGTGCCACCGTGCCGCCCACAGTGGCATCCTGCCATTCTGTATTGAAAACAAAAATTGCTGGAGATCACATCAGAACTCTGAAGAAGAGTCATCCAGACTTGAAATATTAGCTTGTTCTCTCTCCATGGATGCTGCCTGATCAGCTGTGATCTCCAGTATTTGTTGTTTTCAGTAATTATTAGACATCTTGGGCTCTCCACTTTTTGAAAGTACAGAAGTTCTGAACCAGAAGCGAATCACCTTGACCAAAATAAACATGTGAGGAAATGAAAGATATTTTTGATGAGCCATTTTTAACTTTAATCTTTACTGGCTCCCACCAGTGCGTGAAATGGAATTGAATTTCATTCAAAAAGTAATACCCCTCTAGTTAATGGATGCAAAAAAAAATTCTTCAACATTCTTCTGTGTTTTAATAGGAGTTTGGCCCCTGTTTTGGCAAAAACAGTAATTTGAGCCCATTTTAGACATAACTTACTCTCATGTTCAGCTTTGGAATCTGCAGGGTTACAGTCTTCTGAACAGCAAGGGTCTGCCCTGTTTCATTGACCCGGCCACTGATGAAAAAGTGCAGGATGGACTGTTCAACAAGGTGATCGACATAATCCTTTGACTTGATCTTCACTTGTGCCTGATGAACTGAGGGCAGTGATATGACTAGGTTATAAAACCACCTTTGAACAGAAGATTGTTGTCCTTTGTTTTGAAGTTAAAAACTTTAAAGCGAAACGACAGGTTCTATCAAAATGTGTATTGCTTTGTCCAAATAGTGATTTTCCACCAATTCAGCTCAAATTGATTACTCCATTAACTGTAAAAATGCATATCCAGTCCAACTATCTCATATATCCCAGATGTGAAGAATTGAATGCAAAAACAGCATGTACCATCACATAACAACGGCTGATAATAATCTAGGAACAAAACATACTCTTCTGATGTAGTGAATTTAAAGATAGTTGACTCACAGAGAAGATAGAAAGAACTACTGTGAAAAACTTGCAGTCTGGATTGAAAACTAGCTTAATGTTAAAAGGCAGGTAATTAATAAATGTAGAAAGCACTGGTTATATAATGAAGTGAATAGTATGGAGGTTATGAAGTTATTATATGCAGTGTATGCACTAGTAGGTCTCTTCTGGATTTTAATTCCTCAGTGTAAAGTTTAGGAAATAACTATGCAATGTTGCAAATACATATGATAAACAGAATGAAAAGAGCATTTGAAGAACAAAATGATTATTGATAGGTTTTAATCAGTCTCAAATGGTGGTGAAATCGAATGACATTGATCACACTCATTAGCACAGTTTTTGTTGCAGACTGGGATTGATGCTGGGAGTGAATTAGTGATGAGGTATTCCTAACTCACATCAATATGAAACAACAACACTGCCACCTTTCATTTATGAAGCACTTTCAAAGTAATAAATCATTCCAAAGGGCTTCACAAGTGTTGTCAAACACAAAAATTGCACACTTAGTCTGAGGAGGATACACTCGGACAGATAACCAGAAACATGGTCAAAAGGAACTGTTTGTTAGGGAGTTTCTGAAAGGAAGAGAATGAGGTGGAAAGGTTCACAGAGGGAACTCCAGAACTTAGCATCTAGGCATCGGGGGTGCATCCATTCATCAAGGATTACTAAAATGAGGAATGTGGACGCAAGTCAGAATTGGAGAAGCCCAGATGTGAGGGGTTGCAGGGCTTGAGAGGTTAGAGAGACAGGGGCGGGTGAGAGCACTACTTCTTTCTGCTTCCTCATTAGCCACCTTGAAGTCTGGAGGTTTATTATTTTTAGGAAGGAGGAAATTAGACTTCAGTGCAGTCAATAAAAAGACCTTGTATTTATGGTACCAGGAGTCTGGAGTTTTTGTGGCTGCTGTCATACATCAAGGTCTTTGGATGTATCTGTGGAGGCATTGCAGATGGAAGTCAGAGCAGAAAGGCGCTGTTTCAGGGGCCCTTAGAAGAGGTGATCCATAAAGAAGGTGTTAAAATGTGATAATGGAGGGAACTAGCAGAGACAGTCAAAACAATCTCCACTACCACAAGAACAGTCAGAAAGTACCAGAACAGCTTCAATGACTCACACAATTGGTTGAAATATGTCAATGCACTTGTCTCAACACATCCTGGGACTGCAGAATTGTAATAATGGTGCTTGACAAGCAACCCAAGGTTCAGGTTAACGTTCTGGGGATGAAAGTTCAACACTCTCTATTGCTTCTTAACATTCAACAGAATTATATCACTGAATACCCTGCTATCAACATCCTGGGTGTTACCATTGACCAGAAAATGACCTGGACAAGTCACATACATATTATGACTACAAGAGCAGGTCAAAGGTCAGGAACTCTTCAGCAAGTAACTCACCTCTTTACTCTTTCATGCTTGTTCACAAGCCATACATCAGGAAAGTAATAGAATGCTTGGCACTTGTCTGGTCGAATATAGCTTTGACAACACTCAAGAATTGGAGGAGCCAGTGCTGGACTGGGTGGTTGATGAAGAGCAGCGCTCCGAAAGCTAGTGCTTCCAAATAAATCTGTTGGACCATAACCTGGTGTTGTGTGATTTTTAACTTTGAACATTCAAGAAGTTCAACATTAAAAGACTTTGGGAGTGCAGGTTCATAGCTCCTTGAAAGTTGCAGGTAGATAGGATAATGAAGACGGCGTTTGGTATGCTTGCCGTTATTGGTCAGTGCACTGTGTATAGGAGTTGGGAGGTCATGTTGCAGCTGTACAGGACATTGGTTAGGCCACTTTTGGAACGCTGCATTCAACTCTGATCTCCCTGATATCATTAAACTTGAAAGGATTTGGAAAAAAGGTTTTCAAGGATGTTGCCAGGGTTGGAGGATTTGAGCTATAGGGAGAGTCTGAACAGGCTGGGGCTGTTTTCCCTGGAGCATCGAAGGCTGAGGGGGACCTTATAGGGGTTTGTAAAATCACGGATACGGCGAATAGCCAACCACCAAGGTCTTTTCCCTGGTGTCGGGAAATCCAAAACTGGAGGGCATAGGTTTAAAGGTAAGAGGGTGGTGCACGTATGGAATGAGCTGCCAGAGGAAGTGATAGAGGCTGGTACAATTATAGCATTTCAAAGGCATCTGGATGGGTATATGAATAGGAAAGGTTCTGAGGGATATGGGCCAAGTGCTGGCAAATGAGATTAGATTAGGTTAGGATATCTGGTCGGCATGGACGAGTGGGACCGAAGGGTCCATTTCCATGCTGTACTGCTCTATGATTCTATGACCGTGCTGAACAAAGTAACTCGTCGATCATCACTCCATCCATTACCTTAATAATTCACACTTTCCACTATCAATGCATAATGGCAGCACAGTATACAATATACAAGGTATAATGCAGCAGCTCCCAAGCTTGTAACCTCCACAAGGACAAGGGCAGCAAGTGCACAGGAACACCCCTACATGCAAGTCCTCCTTCAAGACAGACACCATGCTAATTTGGAACCATATCACCATTTTGTCACTGTCACTGGGTTGAAAACCTGAACCCATTTCTTAACAGTGAGTGTACTTACAGCAGATGGTTGTAGTTTTTCCAGCAGGCAATTCATCACCCACTTCTCAAGGGAAATTAGGAGGGGGGGGGCACAAATGTAGGACAAGGCCAGCAATCCCAACATTTTATGAAAATATAAAAATATAACTACACATCCACTTTGCCCTTGACCTTTCTGAACCCCTGCAATAGCAATCTCACCAAATGCCGGATTACTGCATACACTGACCAGTCACACTCTTGACTTGCCACACACTCCACACAGACTACTTCATTTATTCAAAATCTTTATTTAAAGTGGCAATGCACCTCCATATCTCACCTTCAGGAGATGCATGTGCTCATCTGGGGTCAAGTTTTGCAGGCATGTTACATTCACTTTCACACTTTGTCCAAAAGGTACAAGGGGCTTACTGTCAGTTGCAGAGAAATGCAATTGGGGAGCACTATCATAATGGAAGTTACTCTTTCAACAGGAAGCGAGAACACTTCAAGTTCTGGACTGACGCGTCTGCAGGGGAAGCTAAAGACAGAGCTAAGGGGGCAAAATGAGGTTGGTTGGAGAAGACACGGCAATGATCAGCAAAAATTCCAGCAACTTTGTGCAATTTCTCAAAGCATTGCTATGCCCTTATACTCAGCATGTAGCTTCTCAAGAGATGATGTCACTGCCTACACAGCTGAACAAGAGCGTCAGACTTTTAAGTGACGGGGGGTTACCTTGCAGGAAGTGTTGCTTCACTCCATCTGGTGTAGGAGCACCTACAGTGCTGTACGAAAGGGAGTTCCAAGTTTTTGTCTCAGTGACAGTGAAGGAACAGTGATATTGTTCCAAGTTTTTTTTTAGTTTATTCATTTTTATGGGTTATGGGTGTCGTTGGCTGGGCCAGCATACATTGCCAAACTCTAATTGCCCTTGGAGAAGGTGGGGGTGAGCTGCCTTCTTGAACCACTGCAGTCCACCTGCTGTGGGTTGACCCACAATGCTCTTAGGGAGGGAATTCCAGGATTTTGATCCACAATGCCCTTAGGGAGGGAATTCCAAGATTTTGACCCAGTAACAGTGAACATATATTTCCAAGTTAGGATGGTAAGTGACTTGGAGGGGAACTTCCCATGTATGGCGTTCCCGTGTATCTGCTTGTCCTTCTAGGTGGAAGTGGTCATGGGTTTGGAAGGTGCTGTCTGAGGATCTTTGGTGAATTTCTGCAGTGCATCTTGTAGATAGTACACACACTGCTGCTACTGAGCATCGGTGGTGGAGGGAGTGAATGTTTGTGGATGTGTTGCTAATCAAGCAGACTGTTTTGTCCCAGATGGTGTCAAGCTTCTTGATTGTTGTTGGAACTGCCCCCATCAAGTGGGGAGTATTCCATCATTCTCCTGACTTGAACCTTGTAGATGGTGGACAGGCTTTGGGGAGTCAAGAGGTGAGTTACTCGCTGCAATATTCCTAGCCTCTGACCTACTCATGTAGCCACTGTCATTAACTCGGAGTTGAGTTGAGTTTCTGGTCAATGAAAAGTTCTAGGATGTTGACAGTGGAGGATTCTGTGATGAAAGCACCATTGAATGTTATGGGTGGTAGTTAGATTGTCTGTTATTGATGATGGCCATAGCCTGGCATTTGTGTGGCACAAATGCTATTAAATCAGCATTGTGTAGGATTGGAGGAACACTTGCATGTGATGGTGTTCCCATGCATCTGTTGCTCTAGCCTCATACAAAGATTGCAGTTTGGACGTTCGGACATTTGTTCTCCTGCTATTTTCACCCCAACTCAATAATGACATGAGGAAACTTGAGTACCACAATGAATTGTCATTGGATGAAATGCATGAGAAGGAAAGGTGGGTATTTGTAAATCCAACAGCTGAAGGTGCTATTTATTGTGATCATAATGCTTCAGAGTAACTATTGAACATTGAAGATCATGTCTGTTTGGCTGTCAGGCATGTTCTCCAAGCCCCCTTTAGAAACATGAAACTTCATTTGAACTTTTGCCCTGCCTTCAGCCATCTCCAGATTTTGAGATAATCAATGCAGAGAGTAAGGAGGTGAGTTACTTGTAGAGATCTATGGAAGCTAACCTGATATGACCGACCAATAGTTCCTCTTTCTTCCAGAAAGGTGACTTTCCATTGGCAAGCTCATTGATGCCAAAAATAGCACTGGGGCGAAATAGTCTGAATGACCCACACAGACGACCCATGTCTGAATGAACCACGCATCAAGTGGAAATCCAACATCACAGCAAAGAAAATGAGCAAAAAATAGCTGTTGCAAAATTCAAAATAGTTTCCATCCATATACCCACCAGCAACATGGAAATCAGACCCAACTGATTTCAATTTCCCAACTGTACAGGAGATTAATTCTTATTGGATGCCCTTTAGAAATGATGTCCTTGCAGGTTTGAACATTAAAAAGTGGGACCTCCACCCCAAATAAATATTTAAATGAAGCATGCACATATTGCTGTTCCCTCACCAAACCCCCAATAACCGCATAACTGGATCACAATACACCGGTAATCAGAAAATCCACAACAATGGGTCTCACCTTGATGAGGTTCCACAGTGACTTTAATGGTCTCCCGCATAAATTCAATTTTTGGAACTCCAGTGTAGAACACCACGGTGCCGCTCAGAAAAACAGTCGTACTGCGTTTTTCATTGCTGTTGTTTTGGAGCTCTATACCAACAAAGAAGTTGGTACCAAGGAGGACATTCTCAGGAACATGCATGTTTAAAGATACATCCATTGTGACCTCAGTTACAGCTTGTTCCTTCTTCAGCCCATATTGTATTGCTGTGTTCAGTGCCATCCTCTCCTCTGGACTGCCTGAAGAGAGAGTGGTAACAAAGCAAAGGAATGGCGATGAGGTCTGCCCATGAGGTAATTTTACAAGAACTAGAGGGCATAGGTTTAGGGTGAGAGAGGAAAGATTTAAAAGGAACCTAAGGAGCAGCTTTTTCACACACAGAGGGTGGTGCATGTATGGAATAAGTTGCCAGAGGAAGTGGTGGAACTGGTACAATTACAACATTTAAAAGGCATCTAGATGGGTGTCTGAACAGGGAAGGGTTCAGAGGGATATGGGCCTCTAAAACTGGATTAGATTAGGTTAGGATATCTGGTCAGCATGGACGAGTTGGACCGAAGGGTCTGTTTCCGTGTTGTACATCTCTATAACTCTACGCCGCCATATGCATTGCTCATCAGGATTAAAAGATGGTAAGTGTTAGGGAATCTCAGCATCTTGCCAAGTGAAACTGTGTCACCTTTGATGCTTAATGTGACTCTTATTTGGAACTGAAAAGGGGACTGATCATAGGTTTATTCATTGGGAGAGTAGATTCAAAGTGCTGTGCAAAGTCACGATATCTCATTGGGATCGATTTTGAGGCATCTCTCTTCACAGACAGGACGGATAGTTGTCCCTGAAAATGGAGTGGAAAACCTGCTCTTTAATCCTATTTGCTTAAGATTCCTCCCCCTTGCCACTTTGCAAATGTAACTTATGTCTGCTGGAAGTCATGCTATGCAGTAATTCTCCTCACAGCTAAATTCGATTTAAATTAAAAATTTATTCATGTAGAATTAAAAATTCATTAACCTGGATTGTTTGAAAGTTGGCATCTATAGATCACAATTCTGATGTGGCAGATTAGTGCATTTTTAACATCACATATCTCACTTCAATTGTGTTTTCTGAAAGCTTTTACTGCTGAACTAAAAATCCTCATTTGATTTCTCTGTAACTTGAATTCCTTTCCTCTCACTCCCTTTACTATAACTTTCACTTCCTGTACAAGATAAACTCTCTACTCATATACCGTTCCAGTTTCATTAATTTAGTGTTTCAGTATTCCTCCACCCTTGCCACGCATCAAGTAATTTGCTACTTTGAAATTTGGCCAGTAGATTTTAGCTGTGATGACAGGGTGGCTAGTTACTTATGGATGAGAAATTGCTTAGCATCAGCCTGTTAGTGCAAACTGGGTAGAAAAAGGGTCTTCTGTTATAATGGGAGGTTTAGGCTTATGCAGTATTGGCCTTGGGCTCCGCTTACATCAGACTGGTGAACTGCATAGAGCTCACAGTGTCCCGAGGCAACATGTTGGTAAGGCTGGTTTGAATTTCAGCCCACTGTATCATCCACAGTGGCTCTTGACAGTTTTGTGAATGAGGGACTAAGTGATTGGAACTGAGAGCACAGACAGAGGGAGATAAGTGAACAGTAGGAACAGGGGTGATCAGGATTGACAGTGAAACGGACTTGCCAAATTATGCATTATGGTGCCCATTTGAAGATTGCAAAACAATGCAGCATTGTTGAATTTCCAGGCCCAAAGTACTCATGGCAATCAGTGTTTTATTTCCTGTTCAAGCAGTGTGGAACATTGAAACATTCCTGTTACAGTGTTCCATATTTGCTGCATGCTTAACAATTAGCCAAGACTTAAACGCTTTGTAATTCTCATTAACGTGACAGATTGGTACAGATAAACCGATTTTATGCTTTTGAATTAAAGGTCATATTAATGTCAGAATTAGGAAGAATAAAATGTTTAAACGTTTGGCAATTAAATAAAGGTTAAGGAAAGGAAATATAGATGCAGATATTACAGAATTAAAATAATGCAGATCATAAAATAGCAAGCTTTAAATTCGGCGCAGAATATTTTGCTGGCGTGCCCATTGCTGATGAGTTGAGACGTGCAGCTTTAAGACTCTTTCAACAACCATCACCCTGCACATCATCACCATCTCCTTCTGCACTCCTTCCCCCATCATACCCTTCACCTTCTTCACCCCACACCCTTCCCTTCTCTTCACTGTCGTGTTTTCTCTTTGGGAGATTTCCCACTTGAAACCGGAGCTTTAGACACGGCAACATGTTGGCCTGAATTGATTTGACAGAAGATACCCAAAGATTACATTTCAAAAAGAGGAGCTTTAATATGGTCAGAAAATAGAATAACCGACTTGCAAAGAAAAGGAAACAAACACATTCTTGGGAAAGAAGTGACTTGTAGTCTGAACATTGCAATCCTCAAAGTGAGGGCTCAAACTCACAACAAATAAGGGGAGGACCATCCCTTGAACTTTAAGATTTCATCTATCTGGCCTACATGTGACACACAGCATTAGGTTGACTCTTAACCCCAATAATCTCCAGCCCCGAAATGGCCCTATCAAGCCACACTGTTCAAGGACTAACTAGAGAAAGGTAATAAATACTGTCCTTGCCATCAATGCCCACACCCCATGAAAGAATAAAGAAAAAAATAAATTGTCAGCTTCCCTGGGACTTCCCAAAGCCTATCCACCATTGACAAAGCTCAGGTCAGGGGTGTGATGAAATGTTCCTCACTTACCACAATGAGTGTAGCTGCCATAAAACACATGACACTCAATACCATCAAGGACAAAGCAGCCTGTTGACTTGTACCATGTCCATCACCTTCAATATTCACTCCCTCCAACACCAGCGCCAGTGTTTACATAATAAACTGCAGCAACTCATCAAGGCTCCTTGGGGAGCACATTCCGAACACGCAGTCTCTATGATCTAGAATGGCCAGGAGAGCAGATGCATGGGAACACTATTACCTCCAAGTTCCCCATCAAGCCACTCACCACCCTGACTCAAAAACTGTACCATTCTACACAGTCATGAGATCAGATCCTGGAACTCCCTCCCTAACAGTATGTGGGTGTCTATCTACATCACATGGATGGCAGCGGTTTAGGCCGGTGGGTTCACCAGCATCTTCTCCTGGGCAATTAGGGATGTGTAACCAATGTTGGCCGAACCAGTGACATCCACAATCCTATAAAAGAATAAAAATGACGACAGCTTTCATGCTGTGAGGGTGTCTTAAAACCAAAGGCACCAGTGGGTCTATGGTTATTCAACGAGTGAGACCAGTGTGGAAGATACCTTGTCATGGGTGAGGTCTTAGCTAATTTATATCACCACTGACAAAATCTTTCAGGTTTAGCTGATCCAGAGATTAAGTCACATGAGATCCAGGCTGAGTTGTAAGTTGGGTACAAAATTAACTTGATCATATGCCACAGTTGGTAGTTGTGGAGGGGGGGGGTGTCTTTCTAGCTGGTGGTCTGTAACCAGTGGGGTTCTGCAAGGGTCAGTGCTGGGATCTCTCTTGTTTGTAATTTATATAAATTATTTGGATGAAAATGTAGGAAGTCTGATTGGTAAGTTTGCAGACAACACTGAAGTAGAGTTGTGGATAGCGAGGAGGATTGTCAAAGGATACAGCAAAATATAGATCACTTGGAAAGTTGGGCAGAGAAATGGCAGATGGATTTTAACCTGGGAGGTTAAAGAGGAAAGTTTACATTAAAAACTTTACAAGTCCCTTAGGAGCATTGATATACAAAGGGATCTTGGGATGCAAGTCCATAATTCCCTGGAAGTGGCAGTGTAAGTGGAAAAGGTGGTAAAGAATACATACGTTATGTTTGTCTTCATTGGTCAGGGCACTGAGGAAAGAAATTGGCAAGTCATGTTGCAGCTATATAAGATTGTAGTTAGACCACATTTGGAATGTTGTGTGCAATTCCAGTCACCACACTATAGGAAGGATGTGGACGCTTTGGAGACGGTGCAAAGGAGGTTTACCAGATTGTTGCCTGAAGTGTGATAACTATAAGGAGATGCTGAATAAACTTTGTCTTCCCTCGAGCATCGGAGGCTGAGGGGCAACCAGATAGATGTATACAAAATTATGAGAGGCATGACTAGGATGGATAGTCAGAGTCGTTTTCCCAGGGTAGAAATGTCAAACACTAGGGGATGTAGATTGCAGTTGAGAGAGGAAAATATTAAAAGACATGTGCGAGGCAAGTTTTCCATCAAGGTTAGTAGGTGCTTGGAATGCACTGCTATGGGAGGTGAAAGCAAAAATGATAGCAATATTTAAGAGGCATTTAGACAGACACATTAACAGGCAGGGAAGGGTGAATATAGACCATATGAAAGTAGATGGGATCAGTCTAGAATAGCATCATGGTCAGTACAAAGGCCGAAGGGCCTGTTCCTGCGCAGTACTGTTCTATACTTGATGTTCATTATGGGCTCAAGCTATTGCTGTCGTATGCGATGGACTAGATGAACCAATAGGTATTTTCATCAAGTCGTACAGTGCATAAGAGGCCCTTTAGCCCATAAGGTCTGCACTGACAAAATGACTCTAAATCTACACCAATCCCACTTCCCAGTATTTGGCCCACAGCTTTCAATGCTATGGCACTGAAAGTGGTCATCTGAGTACCGTTTAAAGGTTGTGAGGTTTCCCGCCTCAACTTGAAGATAGTGAGGACTGCAGACGCTGGAGAGTCAGAGTAGATAAAATGTGGAGCTGGAAAAAGCACAGTAGGTCAATCAGCATCACAATAGCAGTAGAGTCAACATTTCAGGCCAGGACCCTTCAACTACCTTCTGAAACAGGTCACTCCAGATCCCCATCACCCTCTTCAAATCCCCTCCAAACCTCTTGCCTTTCATCCTAAGTTACACCACCTCGTTACTGACTCTACAACAAAGGGAATAGTTACATTTTATCCACCTTGTCATAATCTGAACCATCTTAACCAGGAGCCCTCTCAGTCATCTCTGCTCTGAAGGAAACAATCCAAGCTTATCCAGCTTCTCTCCGTAGCCAAAGAGCTCGAACGCAAGCAGCAGAATCTCCTCTGAACCTCCTCCAATGCAATCACATCTTCCTTATAGCATGGTGACCAGACAGTTCCCTGCCCTGGTCGAAAGTGAGGACTGCAGTTGCTGGAGATTAGAGCAAAGAGTGTGGTGCTGGAAAAGCACAGCTTGTCAGGGAGTATTCAAGGTGCGGGAAAAATCGACATTTCGGGCAAAAGCCCTTGCCAACGTGAAAGAATTTACCGATTTAAGAAAGAACTGTTTGACCCAGCCACCTTGGTGTGTTAGCAAGATGGAATGTCTCACATTAAATGAGTTGCCCAGTTGAGAAAGTTGCCTATGAAAAATAACACATCTTAAAAATATGTGGATCAATGACCTGACATTTAAGATGGTTACATAATGGCTTTGCCTCCATGATTTTAATTTATTTTCACATAGAAATTTATCCTGTCAAATTTCAAAACAACTGATGATCTCCCTCATTTTAAGTTGATGGTGTAAAACTTTATGACTACATGCCCACTTATTGGGGTGGCATGGTGGCTCAGTGGTTAGCACTGCTGCCTCACTGCACCAAGGTCCTAGGTTCGAGTCCAGCCTTGGGCGACTGTCTGTGTGTGGAGTTTGCACATTCTTCCCGTGTCTGCGTGGGGGTGCTCTGGTTTCCTCCCAAACATGTGCAGGTCAGGTGAATTGGCCATGCTCAATTGCCCATAGTGTTAGGTGCATTAGTCAAAGGGAAATGGTTCTGGGTGGGTTACTCTTCGGAGGGTCGGTGTGGACTGGTTCGGCTGAAGGGCCTGTTGCCACGCTGTAGGGAATCTAATTTGCTTTTTAAAAAATAATAATTTATAGTGGGGGCCATGCAGCTTCTAGAAAATGAGGTTACTGGGATCTTCCTGCAGCTTCTCCAGCTGCAAGGGTCTCAGGTAGACCCTCCAGCTTTGAAGACCAGACTCTGTCCTTCACTGGACAGCAAGCCTCCTCTCTGCCATTCTTGGGCCAAATGGAGGACCATTACAAGTGAGTGACTGTTTCCCGCACTGTGCCAGCTTTTGACTCTCACCTAAGCCCGAAGGCAGGGGCTCAGGAGTCAGTAGGGAAAATCCTGTCCCAGGACAAAACACAGAGACAAGGAAACGTTTACTCAACAAAATCTGTTCGGAGACCCATTGGGGATAGGACCGCACTGCTTGCTGTAAAGGAGCATCGTAAAGGCAATCAATAAAGTTTGTGTTTACAGTGTTTACCCTGTAGAAATCAAACAGAGTGACACTTCCTCCACCAGATCACATTAAATTTGTGGAAATCACATGAAATTCTCAGCAGTGTGACAGATTTCGCTGTAGTTTTAACAAATTGCCTAACGCATCGGCATCAAGAAAGGTCTCATTTCACCAAAATTTCACAGTTATATATAAATCCCACAGTTAGATTACGCCAAATAACACTTTTCCCCCCCGCAGCAGTAAATTTTCACCTTGTGCTTTAAAACTGATTTTATCGAGCACGTTATGCTCATCAGTCTCAACCTCAGGATTCTCTGAAGCAGCCTGATCATATTCTCCCTGTCCCATTTACAGTATTTTCAAGCTGTTGCTGTACTTGCAGCTCTGCAGGACAATGGCTTGTTAACCATCGGAAAAATCTGCATGAAGCCTTCTTCCCACACCACTATACAAACATTGATCTGCCAGACATTCATATCCAATCTCAGTGAAATTAAATATTCAATGACTGTAACTTCCAAGGCAGTACAAATGTTGGATACAATAAGCCTTAATGCAGATTTGACTTTGCCATGTGTATGCAAAAATCAGCAGCATCCTTTTATTACTGATTTAAAAACCTGTGACCTCCTAGATATTCTGCTGCCACACTGCTGTAATTTTGCTCTCAGCGCTGAGGATAAAAGAGCAGGTTTTTTTCCAGTCGTGTGAGAAACAAACAATTGTTCACTGCATCTACACTTCCCCATAGACATATGCTTAGACAAAGGCTTATATACCGCAACATTGAAATTTAGAAGAATGAGGGGGGTCCTCATAGAAACATACAAAATCCTGATGGGACTGGACAGGCTAGATGCGGGAAGAATGTTCCCAATGTTGGGAATGTCCAGAACTGGGCCACAGCCATTCAGGCAGGACTTCTTCACTCAGAGAGTTGTGAACCTCTGGAATTCTCTCCCACAGGAAGCTGTTGGGGCCTGTTCGATAGATATATTCAAGACGGAACTGGAGGTGTCCCTTGCAGCTAAAGGAATCAAAGGGATATGAGGAGAGAATGGGAATGGGATACTGAGATTGCATGATCAGCCATGACCGTATTGAATGGTGGGGCAGGCTCAAAGGGCCGAATGGCCTACTCCTGCACCTATTTTGTGTATTTCTGTGTATTACAGAGTGTTCGCATTCCAAAATATTTCTTTGGTCATAAAACACTTTTGAGATGAACACCTCAGCACAACATGTGCGCGTGAATCTGGAGGGATGCAAGCAATTAATTGTGGATTTCTTTAAGCAAGCAGTTCTGCTTACTGAGGCTTGCAGATTATGAACCAGAAGTGCCAGTTAGAATTGTTTAATTCTTACTGAATGAAGTAAAGAAAATAAAGTTAGGGGAAGGAATAAAAGATGGAATCAAAAGAGAGAATTAAAGAAACAAAAATGAAAAGTTAAAAAACGTTATTACCAATTATTTACAATTTAAGCCAATGAGACTCCACAATTGCAAATGTTCATAATCAATCCCAGACAGATCATTTGGTAGTAATTAAGACTTGTTATGCCATTAAAAATTTATGCTGATACACCACAGCAGTTATAGCATGAGAAGCCTACACGGATACATTAGGGCAATACTGAGTGGGCGCAACATGATTAGAGTACTGCCTTTTGAATGTTACATTAAACTGAGACCACTTCTCCCTGCGCAGGTAGATGTAAAAGACCCCATAGCTCTATTGCAAAGAAGGGGAGGCGTATCTTGAGAGTCCTGGCCAACATCAGATTTGACTTTCTTTTTGTCTCCAAAAAGAAGTACTGGAATGGGCAAGCTCTGAATTTATCTGGCAAATTAGTGAATACCTATCACGCAAATACAACATCAAAATGTTCACCGTATTTCAATGCTGAGAGCTCTGTACACTTAGAGAAAAGCTTAGCAGGAGTAGAGCTATTCAGCACTGACTTCCTGATATTAACCACACTGGTAGAAGCTGTTGACAAATTTGATCCTAAATAATGTTGCTATTCTTTCTACTGCAAAATCCAGATATTGTTTGTGTAGCACATTGAGTGCAGTATTCCTACAGGGGTACAGTGACAACAAAATGAGCAAATGTTTTGACAGGTCCAAATACAGCATAAAATATTTACGACCTTGAAGCAGCACAGAAATGGAAGAAGTTAATGTGCAATTTGCCTCCAGCCGGATTTGTTCACCTGATGCAGCAATATGTAATGTTACGGGCGATAACATAAAAGCTGGAACACTGGTAATGTGCATTGAGAACTCCAACAGACATTTTCCTACAATTCACCAATAAATAAATATTACATTCACAGGCACATCAGTGTCTGAGCCAACATTAATATACTTGGTTAGAAAGAGGCCCAAAGTAAGAAGAGACCTTTGTAACTTCAGATCACATGTTATGATATGGTGACAAGATCATGACTATGTTTCTTAAAGGTAATACTGATCATGAAACATCCCATAATAGAAGTAACCAGGGAAGGAAGGACAGAAAGGCAGAAAGGATTTTCTTAACATAAGACCATAAGATATAGGAGTACAATTAGGCCACTCAACCTACTGATCACAGCTTAAATGTTTCTTGACCCCATTCTCCTGTCTTCTTCCTGTAATTCTTGTTCCCCTTACTAATCTCTATCTTAAATACACTCAATAATTTGGACTCCACAGCCCTCTGTGACAATGGGTTTCACAGATTCATCACCCTGCAGCTGAAGAAATTCTTCCTCATCTCAGTTCTCTAAACACAGAGAGTAGTGAATGCATGGAATGCGTTGCCAGTGGTGGTGGTGGAAGCAGAGTCATTAGGGACATTTAAGCGACTGCTCGACATTCACATGGATAGCACTGAGTTGAGGGATGTGTAGGTTAAGTTAATATATTTTACATTAGGATTAACCCTCAGTACAACATGGTGGGCCAAGGGCCTGTTCTATGCTATACCTGTTTATGTTCTATGTTTTAAAGGGCCATCCCATCACTCTGAGGCTGTGCCCTCTGGTCCTGGTCTCTCCTACTGGCAAAAACATCTTCTCCATGTCCACTCTATCAGGTTACTCGGTATTCTATAAGTTTCAATCAGATCCCCCTCATTCTACATCAGTACAGACCCAGAGTCCTCAACCATTCCTCATATGACAAGCCCTTAATCCCCAGGATCATTCTTGTAGATCTCCTCTGGACCCCCTCCAACACCAGCATATCCTTCCTTAGATACAGGACCTGTCTGACCAGAGCCGTATACAGCCTCAGCAGTATATCTCTTCTCTTGTATCTTAGCCCTCTCAAAATAAATGTTAACAATGCATTTGCCTTCCTAACTGCCAACTGAACCTGCACATTAACCTAAAGAGAATCCTGAACTAGTCCTCACAAAATCAGATTTCTGAAGTCTTCCACCATTTAGAAAATAGTCCACACCTCTATTCCTCCTAAAGCATAAAGTCACACTTGCCCACATTATATTCCAACTGCCACTTCTTTGCCCGCTCTCCTAGCCTGTCCAAGTCCTTATGCAGCCGCCCCATCTCCTCAATAAACTTTCTGTCATCTTTAAACTTGGCAACAATGCCCTCAGTTACTTTGTCCAGACCTTTGTTAATGTACAGCGTGAATAGGTGTGGTCTGAACACTGGCCCCTGCAGAAGTCTACTAGTCACGGGCTGCCATCCTGAAAAAAATCTCTTTATCCCTAATCTCTTTCTTCTGCCAAGCAGCCAATCCTCTATCCAGGCTAATACCTTGCCCCTAACACAACAGGCTCATACCTTATTTAGCAGCCTCCTGTGCTGCACCTTGTCAAAGGCCTTCTGGAAATTCAAATAGACCACATCCACTGGTCCTGCTTTGTCTAAATTGCTCATGACCTCCTCAAATAATTCTAACAGATATAAAACATAGAATATTACAGTGCAGTACAGGCCTTTCGGCCCTCAATGTTGCACCACCCTTGAAACCAATCTGAAGCCCAACTAACCTAAGATTCAGTGATGACCTCAAAACCAGAGGCCTTCCAGTTTGAAAGCAGCAGCAAGTTGCGATATCAGGTAAGTGAGGGAGGTGACAATTCAAAATGGAGACATCCTACACCCACCTTTTCTTTCTATTTTTTAATAAGTGGCTTTTGCGCCTGGTGACCACAGTCTATGGGATGGTGCTGGGGGTGAGAGAGGAGTCCCTCTAGTGGTGCAAGGAGCATCGGAGGCTGAGGGGTGACCTTATAGAGGTTTATAAAATCATGAGGGGTATGGAGAAGTAGACAAAGTCTTTTCCCTGAGGTGGGGGAGTCCAGAACTAGAGGGCATAGGTCTCAGGTGAAAGATATAAAAGAGACCTAAGGGGTAACTTGTTCACGCAGATGGTG
Source organism: Hemiscyllium ocellatum (assembly GCF_020745735.1). Lineage (NCBI taxonomy): Eukaryota > Metazoa > Chordata > Chondrichthyes > Orectolobiformes > Hemiscylliidae > Hemiscyllium > Hemiscyllium ocellatum. Next base: position 36,023,832 of record NC_083434.1, read on the forward strand.
GTACGTGTATGGAATGAGCTGCCAGAGGAAGTGGTGAAGGCTGGTACAATTGCAATATTTAAAAGGCATCTGGATGGGTATATGAATAGGAAGGGTTTGGAGTGATATGGGCCGGGTGCTGGCAGGTGGGACTAGATTAGATTAGATTAGGATATCTGGTTGGCATGGACAAGTTGGACCGAAGGGTCTGTTTCCATGCTGTAGATCTCTATGACTCTACGTGAGGCAGGCATGGAGAGTCTGTTACCAGGAAGATACCGCCCCCGCCCACCCCAGGCAGCTAAACAGTGAGGCTGACAGAAAAATAATAATCTGTCCCGTTTAGCTGGTCATTATAGGCCCTTAACGAGTTGGGTTAGCTGGCCGACTGCATGGAGTGGTAGCCCTGGGATAGCACTTCCTGTCTCCATCTCCCACCCAAGCCAGCAGTAACAAATCAAACCTTGAGAAAATGTGCACAGGTGAGGATGGCTCTGATCTGCCTCTGAACCTCCGTTAGTGAAGAAAAGTTACGAAGTGTGTTGCCCCTGTTTGAACAAATAAAAACCTCCTGACACCCCATATCCCTCAGCTCAGTGACTGGACACTGGCTGCTGGTTCACCACAGCCCTGATATCAAACATCTCATCCAACATGTCCACATTCCTTTTGTGATTTCACCCCTCAGTTTTATCTGCAGCCTCCTCCAGCATACAGCCTCCAAGAACACTGCATGCCCCAAACTCTGGTCTTGCAAGAAACCCACACATCCTTTATCACCAGCCTTTGGCAGCTGTGCTGTTCCCACCATGAAGGTCCTTCACTCTAAATTCACTTCCTGAACCTTTCCATCTCTCTATTATTGGTAGGATCTCCCACCCTGCCTTTACTATAAACCGACCGACTCTCACAGCTACCTAGACTACACCTCCTCCCACCCTGCCCCCTGTAAAAACGTCATAAAAAACTCTTGCAAGGATCTCCCTTTAAACCAACCAACAGTTCTTTTGGCTCAGAGTAATAATCTGCTCCCATGAGATGTTCTGGGACATACTGCTGTGTAAAAGGTGATATAAAAATGCAAGCTGTTGTTGTTTCGTTCCTGCTCTTCTTGGCTCATCAGGAAATTTGAGAAGGAGTGGGTAAGTCACCTCCTCAGCTCCCTTCTGGGCTTGCTGCTCCTTGGCAGGAGGGTTTCCTGTCAGTTAGCAACTGTCTCGCTAAAAGAATGAGCTCCAGTAGTGTCACAGTCTGCATGATGTAACCAGGCTGGGATCTGTACATTAACCTGCAGCTGCCAAAAGCAGGGCTGTGCACGAGCAGGGCTGGAAAAGGTAGGCACCACACGGACGATAATTTAACCTCTTCCACAAACCATTCCTGTTGGGTGCAGAGAATTAAAATAGGATGCTTCACTCACATGCATCGGAGTACGGCACAATCTAAACCTTCACTTCAATGTCAGCTATAGTCAGCCATGAGTTAGATTTGCAGGATAATTATAACACAGAAGGGGTCCATTCGTCCATCGGGTCCATGCCCACAGTTTGCAAGAATGACTCTGCTAGTACAGTCCCCGTGCCCTTCCCTCGTTGCTTTGCAAGCTTTCTCCCCATCAGGTATTTATCCAATTCCCTGTTGAAAACCAACCACTGAATCTGCCTTCATCGCAAACTCAGACATCCCCAAATCTAACCACTCACCTCATTGCTCCTCATGCCTTTTGACCAGTGATTTGATTTCATTGTCCTCTGGTTCTCAACCCTTCAGCCAATGCAAACAGCCTCTCCCTACTGCTCTGTCTAGCTCTCTCAGGAATTTGAATAATGCTACCAAATGTCTTCAGCCTCAGCATTTCCAAACTATCAGAGATTGAAGTCTCTGACATCCATTGCTCCCGGTCCATTGCTGTGTAACCTGCTCCCCAATGAGGGTGACTGATGATTATGTGCCTCTCGCTGTGGAGTTCTACCGGATTTGGAAGATATCCCTGTCTGGACGACAGCTCCAAGGCAGCACAGGTCAATGATAAGGCAACAAGATTGGGTCCCCAGTCCTCTGGACCCCAAACATGGCGTGAGTGACCGTCTACTGGGAGAATGAGATTGGGTTTCTGTCAGTCTGACCTTTGGCCACTTAGAGAAGCCTCATGTGATACCACTGATTTCATCACTGCTTGGTCAATGGTAACATGGACCTTAATGGCTGCTTTCATAGATGAAGAGGGCGATCTCAGGAAGTGGAGGGTAGGTGATGTGTGCAGGATTTAGACACTCACAGTCAGTGCATCTCCAGATGTTTTATGAAAATCGCTGATGGTTTCTGTCGTTTGGAAATGATAGATGCGTGCTCCTGAGTGTGTACTCACCTGGAGTAATTGTGCGGAAAGAGTCAGTTCTCAAACTTGTGGTTGAAAAATGTCAGTCTGAAACTAAAAAAGTGGTTTTGTTCTTTTATATATCAATGGCCTCAATATTAACCCTGGCTCCCCCCAACCCTATTAATGGATGGGAGTGAAATAGGAGGAGTACAGGTTTTGCTTTAAAGAACCCCAAAACACTTTGTATATGTCTGCTGCCTTTTGATGGAGATGGACACTGTGACATTCAAATGTCCTGCTGTGGAGAGGTTTGCTAACTTAGCTTACATATTAAATTGGATTCCTTCAATATATTTGGGAGCCCAGTTTAAAGTTCACTGTTGCTTTGTGGTCTTTCCCAGGAGCTTGGGAGAAAAAAGTGGGAGAGCTGTACAGATAGGCTTTAACACAGAGATCAGTCTCTGAGGTATGCCATGGCATTGCTATGATGTTTGGAGTCACACATTCACCAAGAAGGTGGACCTTATACAGTCCAGAGCATGTTGCTCCATAGTCTTACCAACGCGCACAATGTAATAATAAACATAAGTAGCCTAGAAGTCTGACCTGACCTTGGTTGAACAGCCCAGTTAGAACATGATCCAATATGGAGGCAGTGATGGAGACAGCAGTCTAAGAGGGACACTGTCCCTGTCAGATGAATGTAAACAACATGGCAAGATTGAGCAACTACAAGACAAGGTTGAATTCTGAGACAAGAAGATCTCCTGAAAATTTCCTGAGTATAATGGACTCATCAGTGAGGTGAAGCTATTGAAGACTTCCGTGAAGTGAAGTGAGGAATACTCCAAAGTGGCAGCATTCCTGCCTTAGCTCAGCAATCCCTGACCTTTCGGAGGCCTTTGTCTGTTGATGATGGACTGACTCAACCTTTGATGAGAGCTGTGAAAGGCCCAGCTCTAATCACAGGCCTCGCTCTCTCCCCTATCCTTGAGAACACAGGCTCACCCTCCCCTTCCTATTTCTGGGGTATGTCCCAAAGGAACAGCAACTGCTCCAGGTCAGCACTTTCTTGTACACAAACAACCTCAAAGCTGAAGAGATCCTTATCAGGCAAGATGTTGATGAATCCTCAGCAGAATTCCAGTCAATCCTAACAGCCTTCAATCCTTATTTCAGTCCCGATAATCTCTTTATTGAATGCGCTGGTCCATCCAAGGATCCCAACAGTACATCTCAGTACATTACACTGAAAATTTACATAACGTCATCATGGAAGACATAGCACCAAAGGTAAGCTTGTCACTTGTTACAATAAGTTCAAATTTAGGATCTGGGAGGTCGCAGCCTTTCACTTAAAAATCACTTTGGTGCAACATTTGCCAACAATGATAAAGTTATTAAAGACACTTTTTGAAGTTACAGAATCAGAACAAACCCTTTATGAGTTGGAAAGCACATGCCCAATTCAATCTTTTACAGTGGTTACCAGACATTCCTGTCCAATCCAAGGTGATAGCAAAATCCATTCTGTGAGGAATGGTCATGCCCAGATTATATTACTGTTCTTAGTCAGACCCTCAATCATAGTGGCACCATGTCCATCAAACTGTATCACATTTCAGTCACATCCTCATGATGAAGCAGAGTAGCAGCACAGCAGGAAAGAAAAGAATACACTCTGGTTCCCACTATTTGGTGGGGTGCCCTGTCCCACACAGGTTCTTCCTCATTCCAAATCTTTCCCCATCTCAATCCTCCCCCTCACCCTGTCCCAACCTCTCCCCTTTCCCCATCTCAGTTCTCCCCCTCACCGCTGTCCCAATCTCTCCCCTTTCCCCATCTCAATCCTCCCCCCTCACCCTTGTCCCAATCTTCCCCTTTTCCCATCTCAATCCTCCCCCTCACCCCTGTCCAAATCTCTCCCCTTTCCCCATCTCAATCTTCCCCTTCACCCCCTCCCAATTTTCCCCTTTTCCCATCTCAATCCTCCCCTTTTCCCATCTCAATCCTCCCCCTCACCCCAGTCCCAATCTCTCCCCTTTCCCCATTTCAATCCTCCCCCTCCCCCTTGTCCCAATCTTCCCCTTTTCCCATCTCAATCCTTCCCCTCACCCCTGTCCCAATCTCTCCCCTTTCCCCATCTCAATCCTCCCCTTTAACCCCCTCCCAATCTTCCCCTTTTCCCATCTCAATCCTCCCCCTCATCCCTGTCCTAATCTCTCCACTTTCCCCATCTCAATCCTCCTCCTTACCCCTGTCCCAATCTCTCCCTTTTCCCCAATCTCAATCCTCTCTCTCTAACCCTTGTCCCAATCACAAGCTTCTCTCTCCATCTCAATCCTGAGTGCCAACGCTCCCTTCCTCTCCTCTCTTGACCACTGGGCTGTGTCCCCAAGGATCCCAAACGGGTGCTCCACTGCTGCCCATTTGCCGAGTGAGCAGTTTCTCACAACGTCAGCTGGGAAAGGGAATAGTATAAATTCCAATGATCAAGGTCTGGCTAACATCACAGAATCACAGGACTATAAAAGGGCACCTATCATCCTGCTTTGCCTGTACCAGTTCTATTACATAGTACTAATTTCCCACAGTTCCCCCCATATCACTGTGCACCATTACTATCAAAATGACCATCAATGCCCTATTATGATCAATAAGAATCCTACTGCTCCAGCCTTGGCGATTTTGGCCTTCCCATCTCTGGTAAATATCAGAGTTAATGATACAAAGTACTACCATTAAGAATTAGATTTGCATTTTTCATAAGATTTTAGACTACCTTAAAGATATGGACCCTTACCCTCTTCGTATTTGTATTGATTGGTGATGTCTTTCCTGCTGTCAGATCCAATCTCCTTGGTTAGAACTAATTTTCCAATTTCATCGGTCTTCACATCGCCCTTTATTAGGGAGCCATCCTTCTGTTTGGTCCAGTAGACTATGTCACTGTTCACCTTCAAGCAGAAAATCAAAATTAACTCAAACTATGGTAAGTATTTTGCGATCTGTTATTAGATCCACCAACAGGAAGTTATTTCATAGCCTGTAATCCCAGCAATTAGCTTATTGAATTATACTACATGTTCCTTTGGTCATTCATTACAGGCAGAACAAAACTTGTATTCAGCCTGCCCTAGCCTGACTATTCCTTGATATGATTCTGCACTTGGGCAGCAGGTGCTGAAGAATTCTGAGTGTTCTAACAGCCATAACAACAATAAATTTAAGATAATAATTTTACACTTGATGAAGAAATCATTTGATCACACACAGGGACCGATGTTTTGCAAACAGAAAGGAATAGGCTTAGCCTTGCACTATTTTTGAATTCTCCAGGAATCAGAGGAGTCAGTTGTTCATTGTTGCTTTCACCATGGCAACACTTTGGCCAATCAGAGTCAACTTGCTAACCAATCAACACACTTGTTGCCGGTTGTATAAATTATTGTGCTCATCTGAAATGTGGCATTCTTGCTTTTGCCCTGATGAGTGCAGGACCAGAAGCTTCATCAACCTTTAAAATTACTTTTATATGCTTTCGATGTGGAGGAAGCAGGCTCCAATGGGCTAACTTTGCTCACTCTGGGCAGTCCCTTGGCTGTGTCACTGCATTATATAAACTTACAGACGCAAAACAGTCAAATAATTTCACATCACAACTGCTGCTGCTCCATTGCTTTACTGACCAGGTCCTGATCATGTTTCAAATACCATTTGAGGTATCCTCAAGGTACATCTTCACTCTCCTTAGCTGCCCCTTTATTAACATTTATTTTGCCTGGTATCAGGATCTCACTTGTTATTTAATCGCTCCTATCCTTCCAACTTATCCTTTTGTTCTTACTGTCCAATTCCCACCTCTGAACTTGCTTAAAATCGGTTATTTTTTTAGATTACTTACAGTGTGGAAACAGGCCCTTCGGCCCAACAAGTCCACACCGACCCGCCGAAGTGCAACCCACCCATACCCCTACATTTACACCTGACCCGCACATCTTTGGATTGTGGGAGGAAACCGGAGCAGCCGGGAGGAAACCCACGCAGACACGGGGAGAATGTGCAAACTCCACACAGTCAGTCGCCTGAGTCGGGAATTGAACCCGGGTCTCAGGCGCTGTGAGACAGCAGGGCTAACCACTGTGCCACCGTGCTGCCCACATGGTGCCAGTTCTGATGAAAGTTCACCAACCTGAACCATTAACTTGGACACTGTTGAGTATCTCCTGCATTTTCTGGTTCCATTGCCAGTTTCTGCAGTAATTTGTTTCAGGAAGGCCAAAAAGGTTGACAAGAAACACAAGCGAATGTCCACTCATGAAGCATTAGCAGGGGGTGGGGGATTAGTCAGATATGGCAATAGTCACAGCTCTGAAAAGGAAGGTTTGTGTTTTAATTGAAGAAAGAAAGAGAAAGAGAGTGAAAGGAATAGAAAACACATTCAAGTTATCAAGCAGAGCTGGTGATGTAGTGCTGGACTAATAATCCATTGCACTAGGCTAATGTTTTAGGGAGGCAAGCGTGAGGACTGCAGATGCTGGAAACCAGAGTTTAGATCAGAGTGGTGCTAGAAAAGCACAGCAGGTCAGGCAGCATCCAAGGAGCAGGAAAATCGACGTTTCGGGCACAAGCCCTTCATCAGGAATGTTTTAAGGACATGAGTTCAAATCTCATGGTGGCTGATGGTGAAATCTGAATACAATAAAAATCTGGAATGGAAAGGGTAGACTAATGGCTACCATGTAACCATGGCTGATTTCTGTAAAAACCCATTTGGGAAGGAAATCTGCCAAAGTTGCCCACAGTCTGGCCTACATGTGACTCCAGGCACACAGAAATTTGGTTGACTCATAATTGCCCTTTGGGTAATAAATGCTGCCCTAGCTAGCATGGCTTACACTCCAGGAACAAATATTTCGAAAGAAAACATTGTCTTGAATGAGGAACAAATTCACATCTCTGCATCATGTCATAAAGTAAATCTTCAGGAACAAAACTGCTTTGCTGGGATTTGTTTATTGCTATAAAAGTCTTGAGGACTGCTACATACTGTCAAGTTGCTACATACCTCCGCGTAAATGAAAGGAACATCGTATGGCAAGTAAACCTGTCCATGCTTTATGGCATTAACAGAAGCTGGTCCACACCTAAACATGCCTAAGGAAAGGAAAATAAATTATCAAAACATCACAAAACCTACTGGAGAGAAGAAATAGAAAAAGTTGCAATGTGACATCAATTAAACTTGGAGTAAAGGAGGTTCAGTAGACTCTTGATCTATGTGCACCAGAGATTCACTCGAATGATCCCTGGTACGGAGGGATTGTTCTATGAGCAAAGACTAAACAGGCTGGGACTCTACTCACTGGAATTTAGAAGAATGAGAGGTGATCTCATTGAGACATTTCGGATTCTAAAGGGGCTTGATAGGTTAATTGCAGAGAGGATGTTTCTCCTCATGGGAGAGTCTAGGACCAGAGGGCATTGTCTTAGAGTAAAGAGGAGCCAACTTAAGACTGAGATGAGGAGGAATTTCTTCTCTCAGAGGATTGTGTGTGTGTGTGTGTGTGTGTTCGGAGCTCCTTGCCATGCAGAGCTACGGGGGCAGAGTCCTTGTGTATATTTTACCGTTGCAATAGATAGATTCTTGATCATGAGAGGAATCATGGATTATCAGGAAAGTGGACGTGAGGAGTGTCAGACTGAATGGTGCAGCAGGTTCGAGGGGCCAAATGGCCTTCTCTCATTCCTATTTCTTATGGCTTCATGGGCAGGTTTGGGTAAGGTAAACAAAGAAAAGCTCTTTCCATTAGCCAATGGTATAAAGACCAGTGAGGAGCACAGATTTAAGATTTTGGAGAGGGTATGTGGGAGGATGTGAATGGAATGAAATAGATCTGGACTTGTTGCCTACACGGGTGATGGAAGCAGAGACGATGACAATCTTAAAAGGCAATTGAAGGAAATAAACTCCAGGGTCAGACTATGGGAATGAAACTGATTAGATTGTTCTAAAGAGAGCTGATTGAGACTTGATGGGCTGAATGGCTTCCACAATAACTCTGAGATATAATGCGGTCCAATGTTAGAGATGGAAAACCAATCGCATTAAGCCAGAATTAAATGCACACTCTCATAATAAAATATGCTATTTTCGAATATCCTGCTCTAAACCTTGCTATTTACAATAAGCTTAGCATTCAGATCATCACATATTGATGATATTCAGTTAAGCAAACACAAGACAGATGATCAGAAGAAGATAGACCACAGTTGTTTTACCAATGATTGTACTGTCATATAAATGTCAGAAGGCACCAGCGGCTTGGGGATGGAGAATGTGGTGAAGGAGGTAAATGAACCAGGGAGACCTTTGTTTCTGGAAAGAGTTGGAGTTGACGGGATGTATGGTACAGATTCCAGAGCACTTAGGCCGCTATGTTTACATGACATCATGACTTATGATATTCCGGTAGTCATTCTCTTGTGTAATGCAGTCAGTGTAGTCTGTGTCTGTGTGTGTGTGCGTAAAGTATACAGTAACATTAATAAATCTGTGACATGACAGCCTTGCAAACAGTACTGCAAATAAACATCAAGATCCCTGGCTCACAAATCTATAGCAAATGTTTAAAGGACTAACGTGCAGAAAACAAATCGGAATGATAAAAGATGGCTTTATCTATGAGTGCAATCACCAACATTAAAAAGGAATTGTCACCGTTCTGTACACAAATAATTATGATATATGAAATTCAAACACAACACTCAGTTTAGTACTATGTCAGGGCATTAACAACCTAGGGGAGGGGATAGGGTACAAAATAATTGTTGTGTTCCTGAACTAGTAGCTCAGGACTCAGCTAACAATCTGGAGATATGATTATAAATCTCACTCTCGACAACTGAGGAACTTAAATTCAATCAATTAAATAAATCTGGAGTTTTGTAGCCAGCAACATAAGTGGTTACTATGAAACGGTGAGTTGTCATAAATACCCAAATGGTCCATGCTTTTCCTTTTGGGCAATATATCAGGCAATTTTTCTCCAGTCTAGTCTAGATGTGACTTCTGACCCACAGTGTGATCCTCTGAAACAGCTCATCAAGCCACTCAGTTGGATTCAAAACAGTTCACTACCACGTTCCCAGAGGGAACAAAAGGTAAGCAATAAATTCTGGCCTTTCCAATAACACCCATACTCTGTGAATTTCAGACAAAAAAAAATACAATAAATGAGGAAACTGGCGGAAACGGAACAGAAAGCAACTAAAAGGGTTGTCCAGTTATTCAATCCAAAAAACTGGGAGGGTTTTGGCAATTTTTGCTCATGCCATTTCCCCATAAACATCTCCGTAGAAAATATGTAAAAATAAAGCAGTGATAAATTATTACAATGAATATAGGAAAGAATGGCGGCACGGTGGCACAGTGGTTAGCACTGCTGCCTCACAGCACCAGAGACCTGGGTTCAATTCCCGACTCAGGTGACTGACTGTGTGGAGTTTGCACGTTCTCCCCTTGTCTGCGTGGGTTTCCTCCGGGTACTCCTGTTTCCTCCCACAGTCCAAAGATGTGCAGGTCAGATGAATTGGACATGCTAAATTGCCCATAGTGTTAGATAAGGGGTAAATTTGGGGAACGGGTGGGTTGCGCTTCGGCGGGCCGGTGTGGACTTGTTGGGCCGAAGGGCCTGTTTCCACACTGTAAGTAATCTAATCTAATCTAATAATGCATCTGGCTTAACAGTTGACTGCTATTTCTCCAAAATGATTCTATGCATCATCTTTTATACCAGAAGCACATTTCCCCAGCCCTTTTCCGAAATCAATGTCCAGGTTCTTTCCCAATCTTTTCTCTTTTTCCAGCCTTACCAAAATCCACTTACTCTTCCATCGTTGCTTCTGTTGCAAAATACACGCCTGAAACAGCCCAATCTTTCTTCCTTGCAGAGGTGCTGAATAATCTGCGCTATTTTTGACCACATTTTCTCTTTTCATTTCTGATTTTTGGCACTTTCATTTCTTTTCAGTTTTGTTACCAGCTGTTCCCTTTTCTTGATGCCAATGAATTCCATGTAAGCAGCCATGTGTTTGATTGGGGGCTGCTTTGATAGGTCAACTTCATGTCATGGGGACTTTGTGTGCTGCGAAGACCCTTCGAGGGGCGCACTCAGCACCTTGTTGCTCCTTTTGGGCCCATCCAGGGTAGCAAGGCCTGAGGGGGTGATGCCAATCAGACCCTGGTCCATAAGGTCCTCAGAGGCATAACAGGCAAGAGGAAGATTTAGCCACTTCGCTGTCTGTGAAGGCAGAGGATTATGATAGGGTGGCTCAGTGGTTAGCACTGCTGTCTCACAACCAGGGACCTGGTTTCGATTCCAACCTCCTGTCTGTATGGAGTTTGCATGTTCTCCCAGTGTATGTGTGCATTTCCTCCGGGTGCTCCGGTTTCCTCCCATGGTCCAAAGATGTGCTTGTTAGGTCAACTGGCCTATTTAAATTGTCCATAGTGTGCAGACTAGGTGCATTAATCAGGAGTACATGTCGCGTAATGGGTTAAGGGGAATGAGTCTGGGTGGGTTACTCTTCGGAGGGTTGGTGTGGACTTGTTGGACCAAATGGCCTGTTTCCACACTGTAGGGATTCTTTGATTCTAGGTGGCCCTGTTTATCGTGTCTCAACACAACACCAAAGTCTGACCACTAGCCTGTGCAGATACCACCCATAAAGAGCACACCCCTGGGTCCCCACATTAAACAATACCGAGTGCAAAAGTCAGCCAGGTCTGCTATTGATGGGCAATGGGAAGTGGGTCAGGGCTGTGCACCTGGGAGTCTGTAATGATGATCTACACTCAAGTGTCAGACAAAAGCAGGAAAGTCTTTGACTATCTGTGCTGGGACAGAGGGCAGCAGCCTCTGAAACTCCGAAGTCATTTTCAAGATACTCTTCTGCTCACCACCATACAGGGAGGGAACTACCCAAAAGGTCACTGAATATGCCCTCCCGTTTTCTCCCTGAGGTATTACCACATTTGTGGTCGAAGAAATAAACCTTTAAATATTGCACCTGGAAATATTCAAATGTTCCTGGATAATCTCAAGTCGGACTGTCCAGGAAGAAAAACTGCAAGCCTATCATCTGAGCTATTACGACTCCAAACTGACGTCACCGTCCTCAGTCAGTCCCTCAGTAAGGGTGTCAGCATGTCCATCAAACTGTATCACTTTTTCAGTCACATCCCCACAATGTGGCAGCTTTGCAGCAGAGAAGGAAACACTCTAGGACCCATTATTTACTGGGATACCCTGCCCTATCTGCCCAAAATCTGTGCATCAAGATTTAACGCATCCAGTCACATGATGACCCACAGATGAAACCATGAACCTGAGCAGGCATCAGTCTTGAGTTGAGGAACAGTCACCTACTGTGTTTGAATTAAAATAATGTCAACATTCTGGGTTAATAGAGAAAACTGTGGAGACAATATTTCCTCAGAGAAACACGAGGGGAACCAATGCAAGATGTTTTATGTGTAGCCTAATTCCAACCTAGTATATTCTGGATATTACTATGTGGAGATTACTCCTTGGCATCCAGGAGATATCCGGCTTCCTTGGCCTGGCATTTGTTGTTCTGGAATGATGCATACTCCAGTCCACTATGGAGGTTATTCCATCAGCTTGACCATATTTCTGGCTCCAGTGTAATCAGCCACGAATGGGAGCTGGGCTGTTCAGTCACTTTCCACCCCAGCCTGAATCTACAGGCTTCATGGTTCCCTCCATCAATGACTAACTGGCAGGCCCCTGCATCCTCACTGGTAGCACAATGGGCTGAATTGGCTTATTCAGTGCTTTAGGATTCTGAAATCCTATCTGTGTTCAACAGATAGACAGCAGGAAGTCTAGCAAAGGCTGTCTTCCCTCAACCCCCAAATGCCATTGACGGTCCAGTGATAGGAAACAGCCTGTGAGGTGATGTTACAACAGACACAGAATCCCCAACCCAGATTCAGCAACAATGACAAGGCTAGGAAATTCAGATTGTCCAGATTTTACTAATGTGATGAACACTCCACCCTCTTATATACACAAAAACCAAATTATTTTCATCACCATTACTGGGTTTTAGATTGTCACTGTCAAAAAAAACCCAGAAAATTCAATGCTTGCCTACAAATTGTTGAATAAAATTAGATCGGTCTCTCCAATGTCCTCTGTTCTCCCTTGAGGACATGTTAGAAGCAATAACCATTACAGTGATACCCAAATTGTCATGAAGTGCCACAGATATATGTTTGTGTTTCATATTTCTCAAGGATATGGGTCTCTCACAGTTCACTGGGAATCAGGGTTAGGTATGTTTTTATTGTAGATATCAACATCAGAAAGACATAGTTCAAGAGACAAAATCCTGTAGTGACCCACCTTCACTTGTTTCCTGAGGTGTTGCATCTATAACTTGCCATCCACTATATTCTGGTGGTAGATCAATTCTGGCCATCCAACATTCATTCCAGCAGTGGTAGTTCCTAGTTATGGTGACCAACAAGATAACAACATTGGTAAACTTTGCAAGTGTAAAATATAATGTAGGAACCAAACATGGGTATTTTCCTGCCATTTTCTGCCACGTTAATATTTGAAAGCAGAATTGGAAAGGAATGGTCAAATCGCATCTAACAGCATCTTGTTCAGAACTGCTCAAAGTCACAAACTGAAAATTATAAATGCTACAATTTTACTGAGAGAAATGATGGGAAGTTTGCCAACAATGTCAACATGAAAACGAGTTGAGATCTGAAACATTTTCTTTCAACTCCAATATCCAGATTCAAAAATGTGGCACACAGCTTGGAATAATATAAATACTGTCCAATTAAATCAATTCCGTCTTTGTTTTCAATGCAACAGTAGTGTCATAATCTATACTACATTAGCTGGAGTGTTTTTTGAATATCTAAGTGTCCCTGTGTAGCCACGCTTTCAATTATTCAGAAATAAATTTGAGTAATCAATGTAAAATTTTAAATGATAAATGGTACAATGTACAACTGGGTAACAGAATACATTCAAATGTATCTACCTCTTTCCAGATTATAAAAGCTTTGATGCCAGCTACAGATTTCTTTTCTTGCCAGAATACCTCCCGAATCAAACTAGGAAAGGGGAAGGGTCATATCGAGTTCATGACCTGACTTGACACAACCTATTGGCTAATCAAACCCATGCCCACTTTCTAGCCAGTTAAACTTTGACCCTATAGAATCAACATCAACCATTCATGCCAAACAGGCTCTGCTTATTAGATGGCTGATCACAAATTACTCACACATTGTACTATAAATGTCACTATCTGAAATGTGTATCTAACTTGCATCACATGTCACTGGGTAGGTGGTGTGTTGCAGCCGTAGTATGTGGGAGCCGTTGGACTCCTGTGTGATCTTCAGCAACTACATCTGAAATGAGAATTTACAGCTGAAGAAACTTCAGCTTTGCCTTGATGAGCTGGATTCTGAATTTCTGATACTTTGATACAACAGAATGAGTGTTACTGGACACTTTGTTCTAGAAGGAAGACACACTCATACACTGGGATTGTATTCATTGGAGTTTAGAAGATTAAGGGGAGACTTAATAGAGACGTACAAGATAATACATGGCTTGGAAAGGGTGGACGCTAGGAAATTGTTTCCATTAGGCGAGGAGACATGCACCCGTGGACACAGCCTTAGAATTAGAGGGGGTCAATTCAGAACAGAAATGCGGAGACATTTCTTCAGCCAGAGGGTGGTGGGCCTGTGGAATTCATTGCCACGGAGTGCAGTGGAGACCAGGATGCTAAATGTCTTCAAGGCAGAGATTGATAGATTCTTGATGTCACAAGGAATTAAGGGCTATGGGGAGAACGCTGGTAAGTGGAGTTGAAATGCCCATCAGCCATGATTGAATGGTGGAGTGGACTCGATGGGCCGAATGGCCTTACTTCCACTCCTATGTCTTATGGTCTTATATGGCGAGACCAAATTACGTTGGTGGTCAGGAACAGGAGGGTGTGACTGCAAGGAAAGCAGCAAAAGGGTTCTACAAAGTAGCAAGAAAATAGCCTTCACCTTTGCCAAAGAGTTCAATGTTAATGCAGCTTGCGTGCATGAGAGTAGAACTCCAGGAAAAATGAACGAATGGATCACAGCAACATGATGCAGGAGCCAATTAATTTAGGTATGGAAAAGAAAGGTAGCAGCAAGGTCCATTACATTTAGGAGATAAATACAGTTCCCTGCCGCTGAGATCATGAATCCCAGAAGTAGTATTGCCTGCCCAGTGCCAGGACTTATGATCGCTCCTCAGAGGAATTGGGAGTACGGGAGGAAGGATGCAGTTGTCATGGTCCACGTGCGTACTATAAACATAGCTAAGACTAGGACAGCAGTTCTGCCAATACAGTCTGAATACCTAGATGCTCAATTCAAAGACAAAACCTAGATTTCTAACTGAACCAGGAGCAAATTGGCACACAGTAAATAAGATTGGAGTTGAAGGCATGGCTTAGTGATTAGTGTGAGAGAAATAGGTTTCAATTCATGAGGATTGGCACCAGGACTGGGGGAAGAGGAAACTGTTTTGGTCAGTCCTCATCTGAACTACGTTGGGATCCATGCTTGAATCATATAACTAGGGCTGTATGGAGGGCTTTAAACTAAATAGAGAGCAGCAGAGTTGTGTTCAAGGGAGATTTAGAAATTTAAGAAGAAAGTACAAGGCAATACTGCAGGGTAGCTAGATGGATAATGATAACCAATGAGACAAAAAGGACTAGAGCATAAAACATAACAGCGCATCAGCAAAGATCAGAGTAGACCAAAAAGATAAAAAGGCAGAATTAAAAGCATTTTATTTGGATGCTCACAGCATTTTTAACAAGATAGGTGAACTGAAATCCTCATGATTTCAGGATATAAATTATTATGATATAATAATCTGTACGGTCACAAAGTGATCAGGACTGAGACGTAAACATTCAAGAGTTCTTGGCATTTCCAAAAGATGAGGAGACAGAAAAGGAAATGGATTAGCTCTGTTAGTAAAGGATGGTGAAACAGCGATGAGACATTATCAAAAGATTACAATGTGGAATCAGTTTGAATGGAGGAGGAAAGAAACAAAAATACTAATGTGAATAGTTTTTAGACTCCTTAACTTTAGCTATACTGTAAGATTATATATAAATCAAGCTAAAGTGGGTCCTTAGAAGAAAGATAGCACAATAATCATGTTCAGTTTCAGCCTTCATGTGGATTGCACATATCAAAGTGGCAAAGGTAGCCTGAATGTCATGTTCATTAAGTATATTCAACACAGGAACAACTGTATGTTCTGGAACCAACCAAAGAACCGGTCATTTTAGACATGGCAATGTGTAACGAGACAAGATTAATTAATTACTATATAGTAAAAGGTTATCTAGGTGAGCACAATCATAACATTATACAATTTTACATTAAGTTTAAGACTGAGAAAACTGAGTCTAAAATGAGTGCCTTATACTGAAAAAGTAATATTAAGGTTATGTAGACAGAGCTGACTGAAGCTGACTGGGAAAATATAGTCAGAAGTAAGACAATAGCGGTGAGACATTTAAAAAGACCATCAACAAAGTTAGAGACATCAGGTCATCATAAATAGGAGCAAGAGTAGACCATTCAACAACATTGCCCCACTATTTATGCCAGTCTTATGTCACCACCCTGTTTTCCAGAACAAGGGAATGCACAGACAATGGTGAAATTGAGATTAAGCAAGCAAAAAGAGTAGGTCAAATGACCTCTGTCTGATAGGAAAAGAAGAAGTACTATATGTAAGTGATGTCATTTCTGAATTTAACAGAATTAACATGGTAAAGTACACGGTTAATGGTTCTCACCAGATTGAATCCTTAGTCAAGTTTGTATCTTTCTTTCCATTTTCATCAAGAATGATATCAGTGGTTAAATTAGCATCATTGTCATGTGCTGAGGAGAAGTTTGTTATCACTCTTCCTGGTATCCCCAAGCAGCGAAGAACTGGTCCGAATGGAAAGAACATAATATGTTCAATTTTTACCAGAAGGATGTAAGGGCTATCTGTGAATGAAAACTCTCTGACCTTTTAGCACTTTGGTTATCTGATCAATACAACTCTAAACCAGGAACAGAATCAGAAATTTTGATGGTACTTGTGATACAATGGTAGTGTCCCTAGCTCAGAGCCAGGAGGCCAAGGTTCAAGTCCCATCTGCTGCAGATACATGTAATAACATTTCTGAACAGGGTGATCAAAAATATCCAAGATCATGAATTTAGAAAGAAGGTAGTGGTGTAGAGGGGTCAACACTTTGCTCAGAATCCAATGCCCCAGATTAATGTTCTGGGCAAATGGGTTCAAATTCACCATGGCAGCTGTTGAAATCCAAATCTAATATAAATCTGGAATTTAAGGGGCTCTTGTGGTATAATGGTAGTGTCCCTACTTCTAGAGAGGAGTTCAAGTTCCATGTACTCCAAAGGTGTGTCATAACATCTCTGAACAGGCCGATTAGAAATATCTATATCAAGAATTTAAAGAAATGCTGTTTGCTCATCCCTATGAATTTAGTCCAACTTACAATCTTCGTAACAATTCTGAGAATACATACCAAGTTCCCAGAAACAATTTCTAGTATGAATTTAATACCTTTCCTTCAGCGCTGGGTGCCATACAATCCAGTTGAAGGGTACCTTCCCCCCTTCACCCCAATCAATATAAACATATAAAGGACCTCATTCAATCATGTCCCCCAGTGGCAGGTGGAAGGGCATGCCATGGGGAACACAACAAGGAGACCCTGTGGAGATTGTTCTTCATTTCTGACAAAGTTGGAGAGTCCTCCATTCAAAGGCATTAGATTAGATTAGATTACTTACAGTGTGGAAACATCTTAGTTCCTGACTATGGAAACCAGCAACGGCAAGGGAAATGACTACTGACAGCCACCATGTTCCATCCCTGTAGACGACACTCCTCCCCAGTAACTCCCAACCCCACCCTCACCTTCACCGCCATGATCCACCAGCCCACCATCCCTCAACTGGGACCCAGTGATGATACCCAGCCTCGGTGCGGGGGTGGGGGTGGGAAACAATATACAGGCAGGAGCCCCCATCCCCCATTGGCGCTGCAAGATATCTGGGTCACTGGTCTTGGACAAGCCCAAGTTTTTCCAAGTATATGATTTGTATTTAATTTGGCAGGGCCTGCTCTGAAAGAGACAAGGCAGAGCACCTTTCCAGCCAGCAGATACAAACCTGTGGGCACCTCCATCAAATCCATTCTCTAGTATTGTCACTGTGTCCAATGCTGACCCTAACTTGTCTTTCCTGTACACTGATCAGACCCTGTAAGAGTAATGTGCTAGTGTATATCTTAAAGGGAACTTTACTGCAGCCTATTTGCCCTCTGCACACTTTGTGCACAGCTTTACAGCAACTGGGAATTTAAACAGATTAGAGGGAACATTATCTGTGATCCAGGTCAGAGACCATGTAGTCTCACAGACCTATAGAACAGAATGTTTTTCTCATTACTCAGAACTGCCAAAGTAAAAATTATTCCCTGACATACACCCTCCTGAACATTTCCCAAGCTGATTTAGGAATAAATCACCAATCCTTCAGCATCAGTAAGCCAAATCCTGCAACTCTCTGCCTAACAGCACTCATGATAAGGTCTTACACCATTTGATCATTCTCCCCACATCTCTTAGCCATGTGTCCTCCTTGCTATGGGAGGTGCTTTTTACACAGTGTCACATACTAACCCTTACAAAGCCAAATAGTACAACTGCATTTTAGTGGATGCATTTTTGTTATTGTGACTGTATTTGTGTTTGTGAGTGGAAGAGACAGAGACACTTGATGTGACTGCACAAGCGTGATACATTTGTGCAGATCGGAATAACCTCCCCCATGTTGGCTTTGGTGGAGGTTGTTAGGGGGCGGGGGGAGGGGGGAGTGGTGGGAGCCCCACCCCCTGCCTCAGTGTAGACCACTTTGAAAAGGCTTGCAGATTGTCTTCCTGTTCAATGATTGATGCTCTCTTCAGGTCTTGTCCAGCCATTTCTCTGATATTTACCCAGTGACAGGCAGGGTAGTCACAATGTGGAAGGCCTGAAAAGCAAACCCTATTTAGGCAATCATTCAGGTTTCATTTTGGAGAGTGGCTGTCTCTCCAACAAAGGCAGTCAGTGCCCGATTGTAGGGAGCCAACATTGGGAAAGGGTTATGTGGCAACAGTGAACCCCTTATTGCCAAATCAATGGTCTCCCCCTGCGCAATCCCTAGCTCACAATACTGACCCCATCATCACTCACGTGGAATCTGAATCCCTCAGTGATCTCCCAGGGGGCAGCGTTGCTTCCTTGATGGTGTTAGTTGCAATGAGAGCTGTTGCCCTCTGACTGATAGCCATTCACAGGGATGTGGTTTCTGCTGCCATGGACCTTGATCCCAGCAGGGGGGCTTGCCACTTTAATTCAGCAGGCCTTATTGGAAGGGGGCAATGCAAGATTCTTGTCAACTCTTCAGCCAATGGGAATAGACCTTGGCTGATTCCATTAAATGCCTCCCTGTGTGTGTGTCCGCGTGTGTCCGTGCACACGTATGTGTATATGTGTATCTGTATGTGTGTGCATATGCGTAACAGCGTGGGCACAGAGAGACACACAGACTGTGTGTGTGTGTGTGTGTGTGTGTGTGTGTATATGCCAAAGCATACAAATACCCAGCTATGATTATATAAAATGCAGGCCTCAAACTATGTTCATATCCAACTTGGTAGGAGACAGAAGTTCTCACCTGTGTTCAGTACAGCAGCAAAGACCCAGCATTGTCCATAACAAACTGGCAGCCCTGTCTCGGCATACTGCTGTAAAATTTCTCTGCTGCTATTCCAGGCTGTGGGGGATATTCCATTTGTGTACTCCCCATCCCAGCATCCAACAAGGACACCACCATCATCTTTTGAATTTATCTGGATTGGGGGGGCGGGGGCGGAAACATTGGTTGGTCAAAGAGAGTAGTTTATTTTTCACAGGATATATTTAAATTAAATTACTGTAAAGACATTGTTCAGAAACAGTTTCAAAAGTTATGTTCTCCAATTACTTATCACTTTGAAGTTTGCTTTTCAAATTGATGAAATCATATTATCAATGAAGTATTGTAACATTACCATGCTGTGGATTGGAAGATGGTAAACAAAGACATTGTGCAACACAAAAATCTGTATGATGAATGGTTATTTTAATTTTGGATGATTTAACATATGTTCATAACAATCATTTCAGATCCTCCCTGGTTTGAATTCACTTGAACGGATTTCCACAGGTTTTGATGTTCAGTTATAATCTCATTGTTGAAACTCTGTGGATAATTGTGGATACAATGGTGCTGTGCAGCACTGTTCAAACACCCGCCATCATCAATCACACAATGTTTTCACAAGCTGAGATCTTAACAGTTGCACTTACTAAATTCTATCAGCCAAAAACATTTCTTCCTAAAACTGGAATAGAACAAAACTGAACTCCCAAACATATTCTTGACAACTCCAATCAGGGAAATGCATGTTGTGTTCTTTATTTTGAACTCCCTCATTCTGCTGTTCTCATGTAAACTTAAAAACGGATGGTATTGTAGGTATTATAGTGTACCCATGTTCATTGAAGTAAAGAAATCTGGGGAGCAAATTTCCGGTGATCTATCAGTCCACATCCTGGGCTCATCATATTCACAACTAAAAGGTGGGTGCTGCTTCAAGTGGGCGAGAGAATTTGTTGCCTTGCCTTAACATGGCATGAATGAGTCCAATATCTTCCATGCTTGAGAAAAGGATTTATATCTGGTACCACAGCCATAACCCTATCACCTGGTCCCCTTTTAAATTTAGAATCCCTCCCCTTTCTCTATCCAAGACCCTTTAGCAGTACATTTATTGAATGTCTGATTGACCATTTTTCCTGTGGGTCTCTAAACAGTAAGTGATGGCAAGTTATTCAACCACGAGAGCATCACAGTCAAATCCATTTCTGTGGTGACTCTCATGGACAAAGAGGGAGTAGTAGTGAATTTAAATTATGATTGCTTTTCCTCTCTTAAGCCTGAGACAGCAAGGTATTTTGCGATTTAGTCCTTTCTTTTTCTAGTGTCATCTCTTACTGAGGAAGGCTGAAGGTTTGTCAGGTTCTAAATCTTTGAAATAAAGCTAAACACTTGAAGATGAAATCAAAGATAGGGTTCATTAACAAAACGGACAAATGGCAGGAGAATTCCTTTGCTTGTCAATCTGTATAAACAAGAACTCAGGAAGTTAAGGAAAACAGGATTAGAAAGGACAAGGATTAAAATGACAAATTTTGGTTAATCCAGCGGTACTAAAAAAAAATCAGTGCATAAATTACGTCTCTGAGATTGTCTTCTCTTCAGTGAGCTAATGAGGTAGGTGAAGTGAAGCCCACACCAATGGACAGTTTTGTGATCCATATTGGTCCAACACTACTTCTTTCTCTCAAACATATCACATGCCCATGTCACATGTCAGCTTACTTGGAGGGGTTGTTGTAGCTTAGTTGGCTGGACAGCTGTTCTCGGATACAGAATGATGACCAACTTTGCGAGTTCGATGCCCGCAATGGCTGAGGTTATCCAGAAGGATTTGCCTTTTCAACCTCTTCAGTTGTCTAAGGTATGGTGGCTCTCAGATTAAACCACCTCAAGTTGGCGTTCTAATGAGAAAGCAGCTCCATGATCTGGTAAGACTGCAGCGACTTTACAGTCACTTGTGAAATGCTAATTTCTGAAAGAAATCAATCTTATTTGGATGAATTGATGGTAAATGCTTCCGTTGCTACCCGAGGGAGTCTGATCCATTGATTAACCCTTCTCCCACTGAAAACTTGTTTCTGCAGATTACTTTGGAATTACTCCTCTTCACATTATGTCTCTGGTTCTAACATTCTCGACAAACTGAGATAGTTTGTCATGATCTGCATTATAAAGTCCTTTTATATCCCAGAAACTGAAACCGTATCACCTCCTGACTTTGTCTTTTAAGTGAAAATGTGCCCAATTTATGTAGCCACACCACACAGTCAAATCCCTCTATCTCCAACATCATTCTAGCTGCTGTCTGTGGTGTCCTGTTTAGAGCTACAATACTCTTACTGTCATATACACATACTGTACACACACATACACTGGGTGGGGTTTAATTCATTCAACAATCTTTTCTGTCAAAAAAGACCTGACCTCAACTTAAAACATAAACAGATTCGAAGCAGGACCTCACACCCAAAGTGCATTGTCTAACCTGCGATGTCACCTCTTGTACATTGATAAAACCTTTAATTATCTAGGGACAAAGACTTGAAAGGAATCTGGATTTTGCATTTTAATCAGCAGACTCCTCCTAAGTGATTAAAGGATTCAACAAGGGCAACTGGTTTTAAAATTGTTAACTTTTTGCCTATAAATACTGTGTCTTACCCCTCTCTATCCTACTTTAGGAGAAAACTGAGCTCCAAAAGCCTGCTGTTTCAAATAAACCTGTTGGATTATAATCTGGTGTTGTGCACTTTTTGACCTTGGCCACCCCAGTCCAACTCCGGCATCTCAACATCACTGTATTCTAAGTATGATTGTACCAATGATTTGCAAGGATTATCGCAGTTACCTGCTGCCAAACACAATTGTGATGGCTTCAGTTTATTGTCAAATAGCATCCTCCAGTTGTCTTTTGATTCAACGAGTATGGATTCATGTAGCTTATAGTGCACAGGCTCCGTCAGGTATTGCACAGAAAGTACATGTACATGCACTTTCAACTCAACAAAATGTTTCATTTCTCATGGCCATGCTCTGACCAGAGTTAACCTGTTCAGTTTAGAATTTAAACAAAGCCTGGGAGTTAATTGTCAAGATTGCAGTACTGGAAAAGCACAGTAGGTCAGGCAGCAACCGAAGAGCAGGAGAATCGATGTTTCGGGCATAAGCTCTTCACCACTCCTGATGAAGCTCCTCGGATGCTGCCTAACTTGCTGTGCTTTTCCAGTACTGCATTCTCGACTCTGATCTCCAGGATTTGCAGTCCTCACTTTCTTCCGATAGTTAAATGTCAATTATCATAATGTGGTGCATTCTGCATGGCAATGCCTCTAACAATCAGAATCCATTTATCAACTCATTAGCACTCTCCCCCCCCCACCCCAACACAGTGTAAATGTTGAATTGGTACTCTTGTGAGTGGTTCTGATGAGTGCAAGACCAAAGGCTTTCAGGAAATGTGTCTTTTTTTCAACAAAACTCAAATAGTAACTTATCAAACTTCAAACTGATGCGGTTCAAGAAAAGGACTGGCATAACAAATGATTCAAAATGGAATTATTCTTCAATCAATGATGTTTGTGACAAACTAAATTACTTTCCTCATCAATTCAGGGATTGCCTTAAAATTCTCAGAATGTGATTAAGTATCACTAAGGAGTTAGTACAGCTGATAAAAGTCCAAGCCAACAGCTTGGAAGTTACAAAACAATAACAGTTCTACCTGTACTGTCAATGTTATTAATCATTGGTCCCCAGGTTCACTGTCTGGCATGAGGTACATGAGAGTTTCTGTCAGTAATGAAAGTTTCTCCATGAAATGGGAAAAGAAACTTTATGATCATGTGCAGGTTAAACGAGTACTTCTCAATCCAGTGAATTTTGTTTCTTTATAAAACACTCTAGGGTGAAGGAATGGACGATAGGATGTCACGAGAGTTGAAGCATAGGAGATGGAGTGAATCAACAAAAAAAAAAGCAGCTGGATTTCATTAAGTTCCCCCCGTAATTCCACAAAAACAATGTCAGATACTGATTCAGGTAGTGACTTTTCATTTCATCCCTTTTATATTTTCTATTCCACTGATCCTACCCCGTATTTACATCTTCTATCTTACCTCCAGAAGATCAATTAGTTTCCCCTTATAAAGTGCAGTGCTAGTTTCTGACAATGAATCATGGGTTTGGATTCACGGATAAACGTTGCTAGCAATGAAATCATTTCACAGCCCGCATCCCATTTTGGAAAGGTACCAAGGAAACCAAGCTGTACTTTTGAGACAGATGTTTTTGAATAGTAAATGATGCAACCATTCACAAGTGTGTAACTCTCGGTCTTCTCCATTGTTGCAAATGAGCCTTGTTCATCATCTTTATTATCCCTGGATTGTCACAAAACTGGTAGGAGCATGGTATTACAGACTCAGCATGCTATGGATAAAGAACTGGGCTGAACAACAGGAGACAGAGAGTAGTAGTTGAAAGGAGTTTCTCGAAATGGAGAAAGGTGACCAGTGGTGTTCCACAGGGACCAGTGTTGGGGCTACTGTTGTTTGTGATCTACATAAATAATCTGGAAGAGGGCACTGTTGGTATGATCAGCAAGTTTGCAGATGACACGAAGATTGGTGGAGTAGCAGAAAGAATAGGGGACTGTCAAAGAATACAGGAGAATATAGATAGACTGGAGAGTTGGGTGGAGAAGTGGCAGATGGAGTTCAATCCAGGCAAATGTGAGGAGATGCATTTTGGGAAGTCTAATTCTAGAGCGAATTATACAGTAAACAGAAGAGCCTTGGGAAAAGTTGATGAGCAGAGAGATCTAGGAGTTCAGGTCCAGGTGTGCCCTGAAGGTTGCTGCACAGGTGGATCGAGTGGTCAGGAAGGCATATGGTACACTTGCCTTCATCAGATGGGGTATTGAGCACAAGAGCTGGCAGGTCATGTTAAAATTGTACAAGACATTGGTTTGGCCACATTTAGAATACTTTGTACAGTTCTGGTCGCTACATTACCAAAAGGATGTGGATGCTTTGGAGAGGGTGCAGAGAAGGTTTACGAGGATGTTGCCTGCTAGCTATGAAGAGGTTGAGTAGGTTAGGATTGTTTTCATTAGAAAAAAGGAGATTGAGGGGGGACCTGATTGAGGTTTACAAAATCATGAAGGGTATAGACAGGGGAGATAGCGATAAGCTTTTTTCCCAGGATGAAGGATTTAATAATGAGAGATCACGCTTTCAAGGTGAGAGGTGAAAAGTTTAAAGGGGAGACATGCAGCAAGTACTTTACACAGAGAGTGGTAGGTGCCTGGAATGTATTGCCAGCAGAGATAGTAGGGGCAGGCACAGTAGATCAATTTAAGATGTGTCTGAACAGCTGCATGAGTAGGTGGGGAGCAGAGGGATACAGATGCTTAGGAATTGGGCGACAAGTTTAGACAGTGGATTTGGATCAGCTCAGGCTTGGAGGGCCAAAGGGCTTGTTCCTGGGCTGTAAACTTTCTTTGTTCTATCACCATTGGCTTATGCACATTTCCTTCATGCATTGCAAACTCAGTGTTGGATTTTCCAACAGGCTCAAGGACCTTGATACATAAAATGGGTGGCATCCAGATTGTCTTGATTTCCAGTGCATCTATCCCATCATAGTTGCCTTACACATGTGGCTTCCAGTGCATGCAAGTACGCCACACTGCAAGCTTGATAAATAATCCAATTGATTTGATTTACTGTTGTCACATATACCTAAGTACAGTGAAAAGTTTTGTTTTGTATGCAGACCATAACACAAGGACACATAGACGATCAGTGTAATGCTTCACACACTCAAGATTATCCAACAAACTTTATCCATTTGGGGAAAAAAACAGTTAATGCTGGACACTGCATTGTGTTTTCTGTGAGTATGGGCAGGTTGGATATGGCCAACACCTTGATATGCTGTTTAAAATGATCCATTAATCTTTGGGATATATGGCTTACATACCTGGCATCACAACAGCACTACAATTCATATACCAAAATGTGTGTGATAGGGAATGTCTTTTGGGCATTCTGTTCGTGGTGAATGTCACTCATGCTGCTACTGCCTGAAAGCTTAATGCTGAAATAGGGTTCATTAAAGATATCCTGAAGGAAAAGACTGCACTGAACAGACCATTTCTCACAGTAAATCATGAAAACTCCTTATGCAGTCACTCTTGGACTTGAGATGTGCTTAGTCTCTCTCAGATTACCCTGGAAGGGTGGGGTATGTCGAGTGTTTGAGCAACAAGTGAAGGTAGCTGTATCAAACAGCAGATTCCTTCGATTGATTATAACAAGCAAATATGAACCATAACCAACAAACCCACACTTGCAAAATCCGCAGCACCATGTCTAACATTAGCTGTCATTCAGTAATTGGACAACTTTTGCTAGGTCAGCCTGAGTGTGTGAATTACACTAATAACATACCTTGAATTGTCGATCAGGCTTGCAATGTGCTACACATGTATAAGGGAAGCTACATGTATTAATATTTTTGTTTTGCAGACAGAAAAAGCATGGTGCCTGTTTCCACTCACCCAACAGCTGACAGCCAGTCACTGGCTCACTTCTCATTGCAATACCTTCACCAATCAGACTTACTCAGCCTCATTTGAAATCTAAACAAACCCTGGCAGTTAACTGTCAATCATTAGCAACATCTCCACCAATCACAGCTCACTTGCCCATCAATCAGCACCCTCCTTTAGTGGTATTCTTGCAAATTGTTTGATGAGTTCAAGTGAAAAACATTGGTAGAATGTGTGTTTCTTCAGCAAATCTCAAGTCTCTCCTACCAAATATTTCTTTAATAGTATTAGGGAATGGATAAATTCTGCCATGGGATGTTTTGCAGCCACCTGAGGGGACGACACTGGTTTCTTTTTGGGGTTTCAGTTGATAGTCAATGTTCGATTTATGTATAGCACAGAACTGACCAGTTAACCCAACCAGTCCCCACCAGTATTTAAGCACCATACAAACCTTCTTCAGCTAGTCATTATCACAATCCTCCCAACAGTGCTGCATACCTTTAGTTCTTATTTTATATTATAATATGAAAGGTTATATATTAGAGCTAGAAACAGAGAGTTACGCATAAAGGTTTCAGTTGGGAACATTTACAACTGCATCTGATGGGCATAGAATGGACAAACGAATCAGATGAAAGTAGTCTGGTGCAGCCTCTTCAATACCAGAATCCAACAAAAATTAAATGAGACAAAATTTTGCTTACTTGAACATACGATCTAGGAGGAATAGGCCATTCAGCCCCTCAAGCATGCTGTGCTATTTGATACAATCACGCTGATCTGATCTCCGCCTCAAGTCCACTTTCCTGCCCATTCTCCATAACCCTTCAACTCAATACCAATTAAAAATCCATCTTAATCATACTTAAATTTATTCAATGTCCCAGCATCCACTCCGGAGGAATGAATTCTACAGACTCACAACCCTTTGAAGGAAGTAATTCCTCCTCATCTCATCTAAATCTGCTACTGCTTATCCTCAAACTGTGACCTCCCCTTCTGGACTGCCCCACGTGAGGAAATATCCCTTCTATGTCGAAGCTTGAAGCGTGAATTGTGATTAAGCAAACAGCACAGAACCTATCAGTACAGCATCAAAGTCCTGTTTCTGTTAACTCCTGAAATGACTCTGGAGTATTATTCCTATCGTCCTGTTGTCAGATCAACTCACCATTGCAGATACAACTCGAGAGATTTTGACTGGACATCCTCTTGTCTGCAAGGGCATCTGTGCCCTGTCCAGTATGTAAATGCACGTGTCCAATATCTTTCTTTCAAACTGGATGGAATTAAGGGGACAAACTGAAGATTATAAAGTGAAGATGCAATCACTTATGTCAGCATACTAATTATATTGTGTTTCATTAATACCTCCTGAACATAAATAAAAATCATAATGTTCAGTACGATAAATGAGATCTTTCAAATACTGAACAATAAGTGAACACATTTAGTTATAAAGTTTAAAATCAAACAGTTATTCATGAAAGACAATGGGCATCCCCCTCTATTAGAGAAACACAATTGGTTTAATTGCTTAAAGGCACCATTTCACATTAAGGACAGAGCAAGGTGAGGCGGTGGACCTCTATGAACTATTGCAGGATACAGGGACCGAACCCGGGAATGTTTTACACCAATCACTTGGCATCAAATCTAACCACATTTACACCTGGAACTAAACTGCACTATGTAAAACAGTGCCCAGCATCATAAATGCTAAGTGAAAGTCTGAAATTAATTTGAAAGATCAAAGCAGCTCTTGAATCACACAAAGCTTGATTATCTGCCAATTATGCATTTTTGCTGTTTCTCTGCTATGACTAACTGCTTTTCTATTTAATCAAATCGGAACATTGCCCACCTTGGTACCTGCTTCAGCTTATCTGCCTCTCAAACCCTTTATTCATGCCTTCATCACTTCGAAAACAGAACTATTTCAATGCTCCACTCATCATCTTGCAACCTCTGTAAATGTAACCTCCTTCAAAACTCTGCGGGTCATAGCTGACTCTTGACTCACATCCTGTTTACTGACTGCTTACTAACATTTGTCCTAGATCTAGCAATGCCTTCATTTTAAAACTTTCAATCTATTTTGCATTTTCTTCCATGACTACACCCCTCCCAATTTCTGTCCCATCCTCTAGCCCACATACCCTCTTGGATCTCAGAGGTTTCTTTCATTCTGATGCTTGAACATTCCCAATTTTAACAGCTCCAAAGTTGCTCATTATGGCTCTGATTTCCAAGGCCACAAGTTACAGAGACATAGAGACCTACAGCACGAAGACAGGCCCCTTGGCCCAAACTGGTCCATGCCGAGCAAAACGTATATCCACGCTCCCCCCACTTGGCCCATCTCCTTCTAATCCTTTCCTATCCATTTATTTATCCAAATGCCTTTTGAATGTCGTTAATGTTTCCACCTCAACCACTTCCGCTGGCAGCTCATTCCATATGCGTACCACCCTCCGTGTCAAAAGTTGCCCCTCAGGTTCCCTTTTATTTTTTCCCCTCTAACCCTAAACCGATGCCCTCTAGTCCTCGATTCCCCAACCATGGGAAAAAGATTGAGTATATTCACTCTATCCATGTCTTTCATGATCTTATACCCCTCAATAAGGTCCCTTCTCAGTCTCCTATGCTCCAAAGAAAGAAGTCCTAACTTGTCCAACCTTCCCTGTAACTCAGACCCTCGAGTCCTGGTGACATCCTCGTAAATTTCTTCTGCACCCTCTCCAGTTTAATAACATCCTTCCTATAGTAAGATGACCAAAAACTGAACACAATGCTCCAAGTGCAGTCTCACTAACATCCTGTACAATATAACTTCCCAACTTCTATCCTCAATGCCCTGACTGATGAAGGCCAGTGTGCCAAAAGCTTTTATTGCCCTGTCTATCTGTGACTCCACTTTCAGAGAACTGTGAACCTGAACTCCAGAATCCCTCTGATCCACTACACTCCTTAAGGGCCTAACATTCACCATGAAACTCCTACCTTGATGTGACTTTCCAAAATGCAAGGCCTCACACTTGTCTATATTAAACTCCGTTTGCCATTTCTCGGCCCACTCTCCCAGCTGATCAAGGTCCTGCTGCAATTTCTGATAACATTCCTCACAATCCATGATACTGCCTATTTTAGTATCATCTGCAAACTTACTAATCATACCTTGTACATTCTCATCCAAATCATTGATGTAGATAACAAACAATAATGGGCCCAGCACCGAACCCTGAGGCACTCCACGAGTAACAGGCTTCCAGTCGGACAAGCAGCCTTCCACTTTTACCCTCTGCTTCCTGCCATCAAGCCAATTGTGTATCTAATTTGCTAGCTTGCCCTGGATTCCATGCGATCTAACCTTCTAGAGCAGCCTACCATGTAGAACCTTATCAAAGATCTTACTGAAATCCATGAGACACGTCTACTGCCCTGCCCTCATCAACCTTCCTACTCACTTCATCAAAGAACTCTAACAAATTTGTGAGGCATGATCTCCCACTCACAAAGCCATGCTGACTATTCCTAATCAAACACCGTTTTTCCAAATGCATGTGTATATTATCTCTCAGAATCTTCTCTAGTAACTTACCTGCCTCAGATGTTCTCGAATTCCCTGAACTCCTCTGCCTCACCATTCTTGCCTCACAAAGAAATGTAATCATAGATACTGCAGGAAGATAAGTCTGAAAAGGTATCCCACACCATTGCATGATTCTTACTGCTCTCTAAAGTAGCTAGCAACTTCTCAGGGTAAGCAGAGATGGGTAGTAATTTAACCTTGGCTTTACGTGCAAGACTTAAAACCCAATTCAGAATAACCTCAGTTATCCGAACATCAATTATCCGAATTTTGGATTATCAGAACAAGATCTCAAGCTCCCTTAAAAACGTTATCCGAACAATCAATTATCCAAACAAAATACTCCCCACCGATCTCATTCGGATAATCAAGGTTGTTCTGTAATATATTTAACAGTTCAACGATCTATTCTTTGCCTCATTCCTAGAATATGAATGAACTTTTGGCAATGCTGGAGAGCAGAGATGTCTATTATGAATGGCTCAGTACAGTCAAGACACTTTATCTACAAGATAAATAATAACAATACCTGGTCAAAAAACCAAGTTCTGGAGACCACTTCTGTGAACTTCCCATAGTAAATGCAGCCAATGTCATTTAAAACGTATTCTTCTTTTTCTGCATCATTATCCAAATAAACAGCATCCTCTGATTGTTGTAACAGTGCCATTCAGAAGTTTAAAACAAAACAGGCAGAATTTACAAGGAAGGTTAGACTTTGTGTTAAATACTGAGAAATACAATTTAATACTGAAAAATTTTGAAAACTTTAACGAACTAACCATCTTCTGTGTAACAGGGAAAATTGCAAAGTGAAGCTAGAAGTGAATATCAGACAGTAATGCATTCTAGACCGTTGCTCCAATGTGTGATTATCAGCCAAAGTTTAAGGATGTACAGACATAACTGAACCAGAGTTTAAATTGTACCATTGTGACTCAGTGGTTAGCACTGCTGCCTCATAACATCAGGGTCCCAGATTCTATTCCAGCCTTGGGTAACTGTCTGTGTGGAGTTTGCACATTCTCCCTGAGTCAGTGTGGGTTTCCTCTGGGTGCTCCAGTTTCCTCCCACATTCCAAAGATGTGCGGGTTAGGTGAATTGGCCATGCTAAATTGCCCAAAGTGTTAGGTGCATTAGTCAGAAGGAAATGGGTCTGGGTGGGTTACCCTTTGGAGGGTTGGTATGGGACTGGTTGGGCTGAAGGTCCTGTTTCCACACGGTAGGGAATCTAATAAAAAATATTATCTAATCCTCACTCATTGTAATTGGTTCTAGTGTGCTATATATGGATTACCTTTTGCCCTTTCCCTCCCACAGTAGATCCCAACAATCTGCAGTGCATGTCAAAGATCTGAGTGCAAGGAACATGTGAGTTTCCAACTATTTAAATTTAATGATCCAAAAAAATCATGCATGGGCATTTTCCCAAGTTTCTGCTGTGTACTTACAACAGCCAAGGCTCATTGGCAGGAGAGGATGTTCATACAAACAATATTATAAAAGCAACATATTGCAGATGCTGGAAAACTGAAATAAGAACAAAGAGGAAAGGCTGGAGTTTAGATGAACTGACATCTCTGTTCCTTTCCACAGATGCTGCATGACCTGCTGAGTTTCTCAAGCATTCTTGTTTTAAGGAACTTTGATATTTTTGGTTACAATTAAAAATGGTTAATGCAGTTATTAGAAGTACCATGGGAAAAAACAGACAGAAGGCTGTGAAAATACCATATTGTCACCTCTTCTGGATGATACTGCAGATTGGAAGGTATACAGTGAGAACTGACTCCTTGTTGCTTCAAAACAAAGTTGCTTTAAAAGGGATTCATTTTATGAAACAGTCCATTTAAAACAGTTTATTGCACTCACAAGAAATAGTTTATAGCAATAATAGTGTGGTGCATTGAGCAATACCTTCACACCAAGGGTTGAAGAGAATGTAAATATCTGTATCTTTATCTCTCACAGTTCTGCGGATCCCATACGGAGTCATCACAGCTACATACATTCTGAAACGTCCCACTATGCACTGTGGAGATGACATGACCGAGAGAGTAAGCGCGTTGTTCCAGATTGACACCACTTTGGCTCCCCATTGGCCTTTCTCCAGTTGTTCTTTGATAAGAATTGGAATGTAAGTTCCTTTGGTGCGATCCGGATACCTGCCTGCAACAAAATGCCACAAGCAGTAAGTTTCAGTTCAGAACAATTGGTTCACTTCATTGTGATCATATTTAGCTCAGTTGGCTGGACAGCTGGTTTGTGATGCTAGCAGCATGGATTCAATCCGTACACTGACTGAAGTTACCAAGGACTCCCATTCTCAACCTCTCCCCTCACCTGAGGTCTGATAACCCTCAGGTTAAACTGCCATCAGTTCTTTTAGATCAGATTCCCTACAGTATGGAAACAGTCCCTTCAGCCCAACAAGTCCACACTGACCCTCAGAAGAGTAATCCATCCAGACTCATTCCCCTACCCTATAATTACCCCTGACTATGGGACAATTTAGCAAGGCCAATTCACCTGAACTGCATATCTTTGGATTGTGAGAGGAAACTGGAGCAAGTCCACGCAGACACGGGGAAAATGTACAAACTCCACACAGACAGTCACCCGAGGCTGGAATCGAACCTGGGTCCCTGGCACTGTGAGGCAACAGTTCTAACCACTGAACCAGCCCAAGAGCATCCCTCTTCTCTCTTTTTCTCACTCTCTCACACTCACTCAACACATGTATCACGTTCAAGAACAGGTTCTTCCCTGCATTTATTAAGCTTCTGAATGACCTCTCAAATTTCAAATCTAAAGTTGATCTTGCTTTTGTGCACCTTCTCTGTAGCCGTTATTTTATTCTTCACTTTGTTCAATTACCCTATGATCTTTGTGTCTTTGTATGTTATGATCTGTTGTACTGCATGCAAAACAAAACTTTTCACTGTACCTAGGTACATGTGACAACAATAAATCAAATCTCTCTCTCTCTCTCTCACTCACACACACACACGAGAGAGCAGGTCTATGATCTGGTAAGACCATGGTGACCGATTTATTTTCACACAAGTATATTGGTAGATACAATAAAAACTGAGGGGTTTATTCATGGAACAAAATCTATCTGTAAAGCATGGAAAATATTCAGAGAAAAAGAACAATGACTGATGCAAAATGTCTATGTTTAAGGTAGGAACATTTCAAAATGTTTGAGCACATTCTCTTGTAAACTTCTTTGTGGTCATGTTGAGCAAAACTCATTTATAATAATAAACAATTTAAGATTAAATAAATCTGAAGACATTACCACGTGTACCCACATCATTAGTCATAATACCTTACACTGCAAACTCCATCCCATAATCCAAGCTACATTTTTCCCACACTTCAAATATTTATCCCAGATTCCCTATTCCATGTGATTCTGATGCCCCATGTGGCTGGGGGATTATCTTATATTGGCATATTTTTGTTCTTTTTATCATTAAATTAAATTTAAAATAGTGCATTGTTCCAGTTGGAATGATGGATGCTCCCAACTTTGGCCAGTTTTATCCAACCCAACTTCGAAAAGCAGAAATGTAACAAAATTACAGTCAATCAAGGCACTTTATTTGAGCTCCAGAGAAGTGGCTAAGGCAGAAAGCAAAAGAAGGATATGTTTTTAGGGTGAAAGAGGACTGTAAGCAATTCATGGGGAGTATGAACACTGATATAGGGTGGACAGGTTGTCTCCACACTATGGGCTCTACGTAAATGCACAGAAAGTTTTGCTGATAGTGACTTCAATTCATTTATTGGGACTAACTCAGGTACTAAGCAAATTACTACTTATATTTCTGCCTTGCCTCAGTTTGCATGGTCACACCAATATTTCAGGACTTATATTTTCAGTGTCTTTTCTCCCTCTACCACCCGCTCTGGCAGTGTTGCCAACTTGACCTCCTGCTTGTTCAAACTAAATCCTACAATGTGGTAGAATCAAGCACTGTTCCGTAGATGGCAATGATCTTCTCTGGGCAATGCTCACTGTATTCATCTTATATCTGAAGCACTGCTGTAATATGTCAGTGCCCAATAATCATCTTGGTGGTTGCATGGGTCTTAGATTTCTGACGTTCAGGAGAATCAAGGAGGCGGGGAGAAATGGAGTTAACATCTCTGATCAGTGACCTATTCAGAACTCTGATAAAAGATCACAAACTTGAAATTTTAAGGCTGTTTCTCTCTCTCTACCAATGCTACTAGAGAATTTTCAGCATTCTCCATCTTTACTTCGGGTGTGAAGCCTCCACAGTGTGAAACGAGTACTTAGTTTTAATTTCCAGCAACCATCCTACCTTGATCTACATGCAAGCCTGGCACAGGGGACTATCACAAAGTAAAATCGTGTGGGTACTGATGGAGTAGTTGGCATCGCCTAGATAATGGTGAATTAATCTCAAATCACTTGCTCATTGGTTGATTAGGAATGCTTTCTGCTCATTTAAACGATTATATTGGGTAGAGGGGAGGTGTGGTGGGGGGCAGATGGGTGTGTGTGACCAATCACTTCTTGTGGGGAAAGACAAGACTCTGGTGGAGTTAGACAGTTCCATCATGCTGATATTGTCAATCGTGGTGCTTGGCAATAAAATGCTTTGATCCTCCTGACTAAACTACTTTTTGGTTGTTTAATGAACCATTGATTGCAAATTGGTGGACACCACCGCAGCTGCCTTACAAGAACTGGAAGTATAAAAATGCTATTTCACATCTTCTGCAGCTGGAATGACTTGACCAACTCAGAGTCAGGTCACTATCTTGATACTGATAGTGCATTCAGAAACTTCCTGTGCATTTGTCCTGCGGCTTGGTAGCTTTACCTGGAACTGCTGATTAATGAGTAAAGACAGTGTACCTTTGGTGTCTTTTTATTTTTATTCAGTCATGGGTTACGAGCATCGCTGGCAATGATGGCATTTCTTGCTCATCCCCAATTGCCCCAAGAATGTGCTGGGTCTTCAACCAGGGCAGGCCATGTGGTGTAGGTAATCCCACTGTATTGCTGAGTGAAAAATCTCAATGAAGGAACAATGATACATTTCCACATCAAGAAGACATGTGGCTTGGACAGGTGTCTGCAGGTTGGTGCTATTCCCATTCACCTGTTACCCTTGTCCTTCTGAGCGGTGGAGACTGTGGGTTTCGAAGGTGCTATTGCGGGTGATTAGACATCCCATCTCTGCTGCTGCTTCTCTTCCCTATTGGCACTGACCACCAAGAGCTGACAGCAGTGAAACAAAGCTACAGTAGAAATGAATGTTGAGGCTCCTTAGAGGCATGAACCTGGCTGATTTGAAGAAGCCAGTTCACAGGAGCATCACTTGATACATAACTGCTTGAATTCAGTGCACTCGGTACTTAATGAACAATTAATACCAACAATAACCAGAATCCAGTTCCTGTCTTGGACAAAGCAGCAATCATCAGCCTCAGTCCCTCCACAGCCATTTCAACCTGGTGCCACCCAGATGATGCGCATTAAGCTGATTTTGTTTCTAATCAACCAGTTCAGAAATGTTAGGACACGCCATTAGAAGTAGGCCTTCAACTGAGGCCTCCTGGACCAAAGACAGAGACATTACCACTGTGCCATAACAGCCCTACCACCAGCAAATGGAGAACAAAGCCTGCATTTATCGATAAACAAGACCATAATTGGTATACATTTAAACATTTATTGAATTAACCTTCTAGCTCCTAATGATTGATTTTATGTATTCCAAGAGCAGTTTAGCCAGCTCAATAACAACGCACAGATGGTTTGTGTGTTATATAAATTATTTTCTTCATAAGGTTTGTTTACTGCATACCCAAAACATGAAGTCACTTGTTCTGAGTGTATACGACTTCTTAAAGATAGCTTTATGTGACATCTGCCTGCAAGACTTACTCTGCAAATTGTTTCATGATGGCAGCAAGGCGAGTAATTTATACTGCATCGTGCGTTGAACAGGAAAGGAAATCAGATCCTGCAGTTAACCAGGCTGATTTTCGGAGATAATTGTTCCTGTTATAATTGTCTAGATTCCAGGTTCAAATCCTACATGGAGATGTAGCATGTCATGTCCAGATAGGTTGATTAAAACGTGATTTTTGCCTCCTGATATTTTGTTTTTGACTGTGTGGAGTTTGCTCATTCTCCCCGTGTCTGCGTGGGTTTCCTCCGGGTGCTCCGGTTTCCTCCCACAGTCCAAAGATGTGCAGGTCAGGTGAATTGGCTATGATAAATTACCCAAAGTGTTCAGAGATGTGTAGGTTAGGTCAGGGGTAAATATAAGGTAGGGGGAATGAGGCTGGGTGGGTTACTCTTTGGAGGGTCAGTGTGGATTTGTTGGGCCGAAGGGCATGTTTTACACACTGTAGGGATTCTAGGATTCTAGAAGATTGAATATGCAAAACTGCCTGCCTGATATGGTGGTGAACTGGGTGTACTGCTGGTCTAGTAAACCAGGTGGATGGACTAATAGTCTCAACACAACATGTGTTCAAATGCCATTCAAAAGACTGATAGGGGAGCCTCTGGGATATTGTACAACCCCATTGGTTTGCGAATGGAAGGAAACCTTGCTGAGTTTTCCCATTCTGAACCATAAATGTGTTCAGTCCTAAAACCAACTTGGGGCTGTTGTCTAATGGTGATAGCTTCCCGATCTCTAGGCGAGGTGACCAGAATTCAACGCCCACTTACCTTGAAAGGGTGATACAATGTGAGCAAACACTTTGATTAAAAACAAAATCAAATCTACTGAAGAAAAGAAAACAAGAATTGCAGACGCTGGAAATCTGAAACAAAATCAGAAATGGGTTGGAGAAACTCAGCATCTCTGTGGAGAGAGAAAGCTGAGTCGGGTCGAGGGATTCTTCTTCAGAACACGAATTACCACCAGGGACGGGTAATAAACGTCGGTCCAGTTAGTGACACCCACATCACATGAATGAATAAAATAAATGTATAAAGAATGATGATAAATGATGAATGTTTTATGTCCTAAGACCTGCATCGCTGTTCTGTGACAACCTTGTGTGGTATATCCTCCATAAACACTGCTCCTCACAAAACTGAGGGGGAGTGGCTTTGATTTTGAACATCCTAGGAACTAGTTAGGCCTTCTTGTGAAAGCACAAAGGCTTTTTGCAGTTGGATAATCTTCAGCTTCTACTGTTCATATACAACCAAATAAAAGTGTATAGCTTTGTCCTTCCTGAGGCTCTCAGAGTAAACAATGAGGAAAGGAATCTCCCATTCAGGCGAGTGAGTGTTCCTTTACATGCAGCTTCCAAGCAACATTTTGAAACCAATCCTGCGTGGTTTTAATCAGTGCAACAACCTCTGCTTTTAGATATTAATGGACTCCTGAAGCTAATTTAAATAATCCTTCAGGCCACTTAAGGAAAATCTTGTGTTAAGGTGAGTGGGAGGCAGCAATAAAGCAGGAGGTCTGCTGTTGGGATTTGAACTCAGGGTTTTGTTGAGTGGAGGAGAGTAGGGTCCCCCTCCCCTCGCCTGTGCGTCCAAGCAAAGAAATGTTGGGGTAACTATGCAACATCTAACTCTGTCCATAGTACTGGAGTAACAGTGCCACCTCACTCACATTCCAGAGCTAATATCAAACAGCCTGACAGTACCATCAGATACAATCAGGTTAAAAACATGAGATAAAATGAACATTTTTCTGTTGGGTTATCTTACTTAAACATGGAACATACAGCAGTACAGCAAAGATACAGGCCATTTGGCCCACCATGTCTGTGCTGAACATGTTGCCATTCTTAACCTATCCCTGCACATGGTCCATATCCCTCTATTCCCTGCACGTCCATCGATCTGTTCAACTGCCTCTTAACCACTGCTATCCTATCTGCTTCTACCACCTCCGCTGGCACTGCATTCCAGGCACCTATTACCCTCTGTGCTAAACAAAACTTGCCTCACACATCTTCTTTAAACTTTTCCCCTCTCACTTTAAACCTCTGCTCCCTAGTATTTGCCACTTCCACCCTGGGAAAAGGACTCTGACTATCCAACCTATCCATGCCTCTCATTATTTTATAATTTGGAGTTGCCAAATTTGGACTGGGGTGTACAACGTAAAAAAAATACACAACACCAATTGGAAGCACTAGCTTTCGGAGCGCTGCTCCTTCATCAGGTGGTTGTGGAGTATAAGATAGTAAGACACAGAATTTATAGCAAAGGTTTACAATGTGGTGTAACTGATCTTTTCAGAACAGGTCTTTTTCCATGTATAATTTCAGTTACATTACACAGTAAAATTTTGCTATAAATTCTGTGTCTTATGAT
The DNA here is from genome assembly GCF_020745735.1 of Hemiscyllium ocellatum. Lineage (NCBI taxonomy): Eukaryota > Metazoa > Chordata > Chondrichthyes > Orectolobiformes > Hemiscylliidae > Hemiscyllium > Hemiscyllium ocellatum. The sequence goes on from NC_083434.1 coordinate 36,061,529, forward strand.
CTGATACTTCGTGGGTGGCACGATGGCACAGTGGTTAGCACTGCTGCCTCACAGCGCCTGAGACCCGGGTTCAATTCCCGACTCAGGCGACAGACTGTGTGGAGTTTACACATTCTCCCCATGTCTGCGTGGGTTTCCTCCGGGTACTCCGGTTTCCTCCCACAGTCCAAAGATGTACAGGTCAGGTGAATTGGCCATGCTAAATTGCCCGTAGTGTTAGGTAAGGGGTAAATGTAGGGGTATGGGTGGGTTGCGCTTCGGCGGGTCGGTGTGGACTTGTAGGGCCGAAGGGCCTGTTTCCACACTGTAAGTAATCTAATCTAATCAAAGTAATCTAACCTAACCACCTGATGAAGAAGCTAGTGCTTCCAAATAAACCTGTTGGATTATAACCTGGAGTTGTGTGATTTTTTTAAACATTATTTTATATATTGCTCCAATGTTCTTGTGAAAACAATCCAACTTTTTCCAAACTCTCCGTACAGCTAATACACTCCAATCCAGGCAACATCCTGGTAAACCTCTTTTGCATCTCTCCAAAGCCTCCATTTCCCTCCTATAGTGTGGTGACCTGAATTGCACACAATACTCCATATGTAGCCTCACTGAAGTTTTATACAGCTTGGAAATATTACAATAAAATAGGTCCATTAGTTCATCATGACCCTTTTTTCACTTTTAACTAAAATCAATCCATTGTTGAGGAGACTTCCAGAAACATTGCTCTGGGGAGACAACTTGTGGCCAGAGCTGGGAACTGCATTGCAAAAAAAAAAGGCAAAAGGGAGATGTTGACATGTAATGATGTCTGATAAATGTTGATGAAAAACAGCACTGAGAACAATAGTACCAAGAATTTTTGTACAACAAACAGATTTTTTTTAAACAATGTGTAGATTTAATGATTTTTGCAGACTCTATTTTTTAATCAGCATTGAAATTTGCATAGTCTGTCAAAGAATATATGAATCATGTATTCTTTCATCTTTTACTAAATGAGTTGAGTATTTACCTGAATCTCTTCTGAGAATGATACAAGATTATTGACCTAAATTATTCTTCTTCAAATATTTATTCACTTCCCTTTTAGAAGCTATTATGCCTCTACTTTCACCACTGTTCCTAGTGAAGTATTCGATGCCCTAGTAACGTTCTGCATATATTAAAAAAAACCTTTCAATTTCTTTTTTTCATGTTTTTCATGTTGAAGCTTTTACTCTGCACTTACCCATGCTTGGCCATGGAAATCATTTTCTCTGGTTTATCTCATCAAAAACTTCCATTTGGAATAGCTCAGTTAGATCAAATACTAAAATTCACTGTTCCAGCAAAAATGACCCCAGTTGCTCTTCATCAATAAAGCTCTTGTCCTGTTTTGAATATAGAAGATCTCTGACGTACAATTTCAATAGATTTCACATCTTCCTATAATCGGTCACTCAAAACTAGATGACGCACAGTCAGAGAGGCATACAAATGTACAGCATGGAAACAGACCCTTCAGTCCAACTCATCCATGCTGATCAGAAATCTTAAATGAAACTAATCCCATTTGCCAGTATTTGTCCCATATCTCTCCAAACCCTTCCTATTCATATATCCATCCAGATGCCTTTTAAATGTTGCAATTGCAAAAACCACCATCACTTCCTCTAGCAGCTCATTCCATTCACATAACATCCTCTTTGTGAAAAGTTGCCCTCTGGGCCTCTTTTGTATTGTTCCCCATTCAACCTAAACCTATGCTCTCTAGTTCTGGACTCCCCCACCCCAGGAAAAAGACCTTGTCTATTTACCCTATTCATTTCCCTCATGATTTTATCAACCTCTATAAAGGTCACCCGCCAGTCTCCGACACTCTAGGGAAAACAGCCCTAACTTATTCAACCTCTCCCTATAGCTCAAACCCTCCATCCCAGCAACATCCTTGTAAATCCTTTCTGAAACCCTTTCAGGTTTCACAACATCCTTCATATTTTATATTGTTTTCATAAACTTCTGTTTTCCAAGTTGAGGTTGAACCTTAAGTACTGGACAAGCAGAGAAAGTCATGTATCTGTCCATCTGCTGCATAAATCCAACTGTTCATGTGTGTCAAGGTTTGGGCTTTTTTAGCCACCAGTCTATAACAATGGAGACAGACTACTCAATGGTAAACTCTGTCAACCACAGACAATAGCACTGTCTCAATGAGTTTTTATTTTCGTTCAGCCAGTTGTTGCAATTTGGGCTGCGCAGTTATGTAACTTCCGAGATAAATCAGACCAATACTTGAAGGGAAACAAAAATAACAGGCCTGCGAGAGACAGTATGAGAATGCAAAGAATTGAGAGGTCTTTCAAAGCACCAGACACGATGCACTGAATGGGAGAAAGTGACGACAGCAGATGCTGGAAATCAGAATCAAGAGTGTGTTGCTGGAAAAGCACAGCAGGTCAGGCAGCATCCGAGGAGCAGGAGAATCAGCGTTTCGGGTATAAGCCCTTCATCAGGCAGGATGTACCTAATGGTCTCCTTCTCCTTTTATCAGAAGTACTGAATGTCCTGAAATGCACAAAAGTGGATAAATCCCCAGGACCTGATCAGGTATACCCTAGAACTCTGTGGGAAGCTAGGGAAGTGATTGCTGGGCCTCTTGCTGAGATATTTGTATCATCGATAGTCACAGGTGAGGTGCTAGAAGACTGGAGGTTGGCTAACATGGTGCCACTATTTAAGAAAGGTAGTAAGGACAAGCCAGGGAACTATAGACTGGTGAGCCTGATGTCAGCGGTGGGCAAGTTGTTGGAGGGAATCCTGAACGACAGGATGTGCATGTTTTTGGAAAGGCAAGGAATGATTAGGGATAGTCAACGTGGATTTGTGCATAGGAAATCATGTCTCACAAACTTGATTGAGTTTTTTGAAGAAGTAACATAGAGGATTGATGAGGACAGAGTGGTGGATCTGATCTATATGGACTTCAGTAAGGCGTTTGACAAGGTTCCCCATGGGACACTCATGGAATACAGGGAGAACTAGCCATTTGGATATACAGCTGACTCGAAGATAGAAGATAGAGGATGGTGGTGGACGGTTGTTTTTCAGACTGGAGGCCTGTGACCAGTGGAGTGCCACAAGGATCGGTGCTGGGTTCACTACGTTTTGTCATTTATATTAAATGATTTTGATGAGAGCATCAGAGGTACAATTAGTAAGTTTGCAGATAACACCAAAGTTGGAGGTGTAGTGGAGAGCGAAGAGGGTTACCTTAGATTACAACAGGATCTGGCCCAGATGGGCCAATGGGCTGAGAAGTGGTAGATGGAGTTTAATTCAGATAAATGCAAGGTGTTGCATTTTGGCAAAGCAAATCTTAGCAGGACTTATACACTTGATGGTAAGGTCCTGAGGAGTGTTGCTGAACAAAGAGACCTTGAAGTGCAGATTCATAGCTCCTTGAAAGTAGAGTTGCAGGTAAATAGGATAATGAAGAAGGCGTTTGGTATGCTTTCCTTTATTGGTCAGAATATTGAGTACAGGAGTTGGGAGGTCATGTTGTGGCTGTACAGGACATTGGCTAAGCCATTTTTGGAATATTATGTGCAGTTCTGGTTTCCTTCCATTCGGAAGAATGTTGTGAAACTTGAAAGGGTTCAGAAAAGATTTGCAAGAATGTTGCCAGGGTTGGAAGATTTGAACTATAGGGAGAGGTTAACAGGTGGGGCTATTTTCTCTGGAGTGTCGGAGGCTGAGGGGTGACCTCATTGAGGTTTATAAATTGAAGAGGGGCATGGATAGGATAAATAGACAAAGTCTTTTCCTCGGGGTGGGGCAGACCAGAACTAGAGGGCATTGGTTTAGAGTGAGAGGGAAAAGATATAAAAGAGACCCAAGGGGCAACTTTTTCACGCAGAGCGTGGTACGTGTATGGAATGAGCTACTAGAGGAAATGGTTAGTACAATTGCAACATTTAAAAGACATCTGGATGGATACATGAATAGGAAGGGTTTGGAGGGATAGGGGCCGAGTACTGCGGTGAACTAGATTTGGGTTAGGATATCTGGTCATCATGGAGTAGTTGGACTGAAGGGTCTGTTTCTGTGCTGTGTATCTCTATGACTCTATGAACTCTACGACACTTTTCAGGCACAATTTTACTTTTAGAAAACTGTGCTGCTTGTTTTTAAGAATTCTAAATATTTATTTATTCTATTCTATGGTCTGTAGAAAGTTGTAACTCCTGATGTTAGGCTGACAGATCTGTGATGACTTCGTGTATTCCTTCCTACTTACCTGAACAAAGGTATTTCATGGCAATATTTCAGTCCTCTGGCACAACTTCCAAACCCAGAGATGTCTGATAGATTATTATCGGAGTCTCAGATACATCCTCCCTGATTTCACTAATGTTCATATCATACAAGCCATAACACCTTATAATATTACCATGAGAAATACATTAATTTCTTAATTTCTACGTCTTTATCTATGGTCAGCCAAATTACATCCCCTCCTGAGTCCCATTATCACATTTCTTTATAGAATCTGATACAAAGGGTTCAATTAGTATTTCCCCCTATCATTGATACTCTGAAAATCTGTATTTTTCCATCTTATCCCACCTCTGCACTTCCATTAACACTCCTTTCATAACTCTAGGACATCTCCACAGGAGCTCTTTACCCAGAGGTGTTCTGGACCTAACTGTCATGGACCAGAAACTCAACTGGACCAACCACATCAATGCCAGAACTACTGGAGCAGGTCACGGGCTGAACATTCCATGGCAAGCGATGTACTTCCCGCTCCCCACAGCCATCTACAAAACACAACGCAGGAGTGTGATAGGGGAAGAATATGCTCCATTTGCCTGGAGGAATGCAGTTCCTGCAGCATTCAAGAAAACTCAACACCTTCCAAAGCAGCCCACTTGATTGGCAACGCATACAGATACTGATTTCCATCCATATTTTCTAGGCTCTGCTTGATTTTCTATTAGGGATCTGGCATTATTATACGCCTTCTTATCATGTCTTATTTTTAAGTTCTCTAATCCTTCAGGGCATCTCCAGCTTTTGCTTTTCTTCCTTTCCTTCTTGTAAGAATGTATTTTCTGTATCTCAATCAACCCATGTTTCATTTTGAATAATGAATTTTTAAAAGTTAAACACGGTCACCTTTCACCGTTTCCCCCCTGGTTTTGATTGAACCAGATTGTGCTGAGAGTAACTGTTTGCACGACTTATTTACTTCAAGTCATTCAGCACAGAAACAGACCCTTCGGTCCAACGTGTCTGTGCTGACCAGACATCCCAATCAGATCTAGTCCCATTTGCCAGCATTTGGATCATATCCCTCCAAACTCTTCCTGTTCATATACCCATCCAGGTGCTGTTTAAATGTTGTAACCGTACCAGCCTCCACCACGTCCTGAATTCATCTGTCACTCACCCTCACTCTCTTAACCTCATTCTCACTCACTCATACCTTCTGTCCACAACCGAAATCAGGGGAGCAGCTCCAGAATCAGTGAACAGGATGGACTCCAGGGAGGATGGGGGGTTTGGAGAAGAGGGAATGGGGGGATGGCAGCAGAAGTCTAATAGCCCAGGAAGTTAGGGGAGAGGTTGGGGAGGGCACAGATAGGCAGGGGGACTGTGTATGTGTTGAAAATGCGTTGCTGGTTAAAGCACAGCAGGTCAGGCAGCATCTAAGGAATAGGAAATTCGACGTTTCGGGCATAAGCCCTTCATCAGGAATCCATTCCTGATGAAGGGCTTATGCCCGAAACGTCGAATTTCCTATTCCTTGGATGCTGCCTGACCTGCTGTGCTTTAACCAGCAACGCATTTTCAACTGTGATCTCCAGCATCTGCAGACCTCATTTTTTACCCGGACTGTGTATGTGGTCCATTTATAATTGCCTTTGAACTGAGTCGCTTGCTAGACCACTTCAGAGGGCATTTAAAGGTCAGTCAATCATGTCACTGTAAGTCTGGATTCACAAGTAGGCCAGACCAGCTAAGGATGGCAGATTTCCCTCCTTAAAAGGACATTTGGTGCCAAGTCGTGGTTGGCACAGACATGGGCTGAAGGGCCTGTTCCTGTGCTGTAATGTTCTATGTTCTATGGCATGTCATTGTCATTACCCCTCAACAACTTTTTTCACAGCTCCAATCCAATAAAGATATTAAAAAATAAGAAATGTTGATTTTAATGCCCTGCAGGTTTTCTTTATGTCTTTGCTCCCTGCGTTGCTCAAGGAAGGGTCCTGCAAATGAATGTTCAGTTCCTGGGGACTCTAATGTAAAGCTGCAGGTTTGGCAAGCTCAGATTTGGCTGCATCCTAAAAATTATAATATCGAAAGTCAGCAAACGAAATGCTGGTGGAAGTAATTGTCCCAGTTTCGTGACATGTTACTGCATGACATTTACTTTCAATTATTATCTAGTGCTTCACTTTCTCCTTACAACTTTGGAATTCCCATCCTCAACGGTAGTGGATGCAGAATCCTCCAATGTTTTTAAGACAGTGCTAGATTGACTCTCGACTACCAAGGGGTTGCAAGACTATCTGGGATGTACAGGAATGTAAAGTTGAAGTTAAAATCAGATCAGCCACGATCTTATTGAATAGCAGAGCAGGTTGGTAGGGCTGAATGACCTCAGCTTGAACCTTGCTCATATGTTCATAACTGCCCCTCCATTTGCCATTGGTTACCCGATAGGTCAGTTATCCCTGAGCTCTGCCTTCCCCAAGACGTTTCAATACGTGCCTACTTTAACTTTGGAGAATCCGGTCAACCAATGCTGCATTCAACACCTCAAATACTAACAGTACGGCTGAGAACTGATGATAATTCACAGCAAGAGTCACATAATCTCCCTCTGTCTTCAGCAACCAAAGGGAATTCTGGTGCGCACGCATTGATCTGAACATGTTACACAGGCTCCTTCTGTCAACGTACTCACCAATCAAAAACTCAATCCACAGCCTGTCTTTTTCCAAATCGATTGCTCGGTTGACAGTGATGGTGACTTGGAAAGGCTGACCACGTCTCACAATAAGGTTGCTGCAATCGTAGAGCGCTGTATGATGCTGCCTCCTGTTAATGTCATCTGGATTTGGGTGAACATCAACGCTCCAGATCTCCAGAAATGCTTTAATGGAAACAAAAATAAAATGTAAATTCTTTGTCAGACAGTTGAGTTATTTTTATATGCATTGCACTTTGTTTTAATTCATTCAGGGTGAGATGGTTCTCTCTTCAAGTCATCCTTTTTAAAATGAACTGCAGCATTAAGTACAATTATTGAAAGCAGAAAAACTGGAAGCACACAAGTTGATCAGTACATTTTATACAGATTTCAATTGTTTTACATCTGACCACCCATCAGTTCCACTACATTATAAATCATATAGTCCACACAGTGCAAAAAGAGGCCATTTGGCCCACTGATTCTCCAAAGAGCATCCCACCCAATCCCTGTAACCCTGCACTTCTCATGGCTAGTCCACCTAACCCACACATTCCTGGACACCACAGGACAACTTCACAACTTTTCGGACTGTGGGAGGAAACCTGATCACCCGGAGGAAGTCTGCGCAGAGATAATGTGCAAACTCCATCCAGAGAGTCACCCCAGGCTGGAATCCAATCCAGGGTCCCTGTGTGACTGAAGTGCTGACCACCAAGCCACCCTCCAATCTTTCTCCCACAAATGCTTCTCAATACGTCGTAGAGCTTCAAACAATCTATTTTTGCTTCAGATGGTTAACATTACCAATCTCTTTTTAATATTTCTGCACGAAAATGCTTTCATGCATTTGCTAATTGCAAGTATGCTCATAATACATACCAGCGTTTATAAAGCTCTTATGCAATTTTAAGCTTTTATAACGTTGTTTGCATGCATGATTAAAAACATGCCGTAAGTCTGGATAAAAACACATTTTTATATTAAGATAGTGTTGTTGTTAATGATGTATTAATGGTTTTCCATTCCATTCCCATTGCAACAACACAAGTTGAGAGGGCAGAGTGGAGGATGGGGTGGGAAGAGAGCAGTATGGAATCGGAACGAGCTCTCCTTCTCTTTCCAGCTCACATGTGGATCAGTACAGAGCCTCACCCCCACCCCACCCCCACCTCTTTTCCGATCAGCACCTTGTGCAAGTTCAGCAAAGGTATGGGGTGTTTGAAAATTGAGAATGTATCCTGAGAGAAGCATTCAACCCCAATTTAAACACCTTATTTTCTCCTTTGCAGGGTTGTCCTCAGAACCAGCATCACCAATATGGTGAGTGGTACAATGGCCTGCAGAAATGTGCATACACTTCACCTTTGCCATATTATGGACTTAGATTACCCTTTAGGACTTGAACCTGAGACTATACATTGGACAATGCTTTGTGTAGAGTCATAGAGGTGCACAGCATGGAAACAGACCCTTCGGTCCAACTCATCCATGCCGACCAGATATCCTAAATTAATCTAGTCTGATTTGCCAGCAATTGGCCCACATCCTTCTAAACACTTCCTATTCATCTACCCATCCAGATGCCTTTTAAATGTTGTAATTGTACCAGCCTCCATCACTTCCTCTGGCAGCTCATTCCATACACGCACCACCCTCTGCATCAAAAAGTTGCCCCTTAGGTTCCTTTTAAATTTTTTCCCTCTCCCCTTAAAACTATGCCTTCTAGTTTTGGACTCCTCTACCCTGGGGCAAAAACCTTGTCTATTTACCCTATCCATGCCCCTCATGATATCATAAACCTCTATAAGGTCACCCCTCAGCTTCCAACGCTCCAGGAAAAACAGCCCCAGCCTAATCAGCCTCTCCCTGTAGCTGAAACCCTCCAACCCTGGCAACATCCTTGTAATATCATCAATTCACAAACTCAGCACATAAGGTTTCATACATTTTGAATTTTCAGTCCACTAATGTGCAGTGACAGCAATTTCAATGTAAACATCAAATCTTGAAAACGTTTGAGTGCGTAACAGCAGAAATATTTAACACGGTCAGTTTCGCATTTTACTGTTTCTTATATAAACAGCGTCTCTCTTTATGAGAAGAAATAAAAACACATCTATATCAAATGCTTTGACAGATTCAAAATGAGAGCAGTAATACGGTTATATACATAGCACATGTTTGAAGCTGAACTCAATTCTGAATTTTGCTTTATACAAATGTTACTCCAGAGGTTATATCTGAAATATTCACCATGCTTTAGAATTGTATGTTTGGCAGACATGGCATTTTTGTTCTTCAAAGATAATTGTAGCTGCCGACTAGAACCATTTTAGCTGCAATAGTTGTTTCATAAAGCTCAGTCCCTCTCTGGGGAAATAGCTTGCTGGCTCTGTCGCCATAACAAAGCACCAATTTAACAATCAGTCAGAGAACGGCTGCTGAATTAGAACACATCAGCTGTGCAAGCTAAGCACTTTAAGATGGTTTTCTGAACAATAGAAAATGTGCAAATGTGAAGTCTCATATATATTAATGGAAATATCTTTGTTCTTTTGCACATCAATTATGAATTAGCCTTAAAAATAACAGCCCCAAAAGGATTGCGTCTATGAGAAACATGCTGGAGTAATGCTGTCTTGCCTCTGTAACGTGATGGAAATGTGTTACATAGGACAAACATACAGAATTCTAAAACAGTAATTGTACAATCAAATTAAACCCCATTTCCATACGTTAGGCTGAAAGAGAATGGAACCTTAACAGCATTTTAAAATCCCTACAGTGTGGAAGCAGACCATTTGGCCCATCGAATATGTACAGACCTTCTAAAGATCATCCCACCAAGACCTGTATTTTCCCTGGTTAACCAACCAAACCTGCAAATCCTTACAATCCATCTAACCTGCACATTGCTGTACTGTGGGAGGAAACCAGAGCACATCCACGCAGACAAGGGGAGAATGTACAAATTCCATAGAGACAGTTGCCCGAGGCAGGGATTGAACCCAGGCCCCTGGTGCTGTGAGGCAACAGTGCTACCTACTGAGCCACCGTTAGTGTAGCATGTTTTTAAAAATATCTTTCCATTTCCATCATGTTTAATACGAAGTCAAAATACATTAAAAAAAAGGTGACCAGAGATAAATAAGAAATTGTAGTCAATTGGCAAAATTAAAAGTTTTGCAATTTTTAAACTTTTGCACCGCTGTTAGGAAGCTACTTTCCATAAATGATCAAAAAGCAGTGAATGCCTGTATTCCATGACAGTCCCCATCACTGGCATTAACCTCGTTCATCTCGTGTGCTCCCGTGTCCAGTATATGGCACAAACCAATTCACATTTCCCTAACAGCCAAGGACAATAGGAGGTAAAACTTCTATATGCAACAAATGGTTAGCGTTTGGATTACACTCCCTGATAGGGTGGTGAATATAGGTTCAGCAGTAGCTTTTGATAAGGAAGTTCCAGGTAAGAGTCATGAGAGGTGGCAGAGAGTGGCACAAAGGAGGGGTGTGGCTCGTAGAGAAGGAAAGTCACAGTGCGGTCTTCGGATGGTGGGGGTTACCTGATGCACAAAGGGCATCTTCTGAAGATTTCTATCCTTTCAAGTTTTACACTACCTTTCACTCTATATTTATTCGATATCTTGTATACCTTACTGCTTATCTCTGTTGTACATTTTAGATAGTTTACATTTTAAAACCGAATGCCATGTTCTAAGCTTTCCTGTCACGTGTTGAATAATCTATACGTAACAAGCTGCAATGGTGAGGGAGGGCAGCCTCCAACAGCAGGAGGCGACACTGAGGGAGGACACCAAGCAGAGCAGTCAAATGGACTATTTCTGGAGGAAAAGGTGGCTTTGGGGGAAGGAGGCCCCAAGAGGAGAAGGATCAGACAGATAAAGGATTTTCTCAAACAGTTGTAAACCATCTGCTTAATTCCATATAAATGCTGCCTCTTGCTTAGCCTTAATTTTCTTTCATACTTGTAATAAACTGAGACTAGGGGAATAAAGAATCCCTGCTTCATGATCTTTCAGGCACCTGTATGTTCAAATCTCATGTTACATACATGTGCACAGCTAATCCTGCTGCTTTGCTTCACTTTCTAATTCTTAGCTGTAACAAACTATTTTGTAACTAGTTCATCAAATCACAATCAAAAAGTGTGTGGTGCTGGAAAAGCACAGCCAGTCAGGCAGCATCCGAGGAGCAGGAGAGTCGATGTTTCGAGCATAAACTCCTCGTCAGGAATGTTACTGATGAAGAGCTTATGCTCGAAATGTCATCCCTCCTGCCCCTCAGATGCTGCCTGACCGGCCATGCTTTTCCAGCACCACACGTTTTGACTCTGATCTCCAGCATCTGCAGTCCTCCCTTTCTCAAATCACAAGAAATACGAGCTTATGTCTACTACTTCCCTTCTCCGCACAGGTTCCTTTGCAGCAATTAAAATAGCATCCTTAACAGAACACAATTACAGAATTCTGCAAAATAAACTTTGGCCCTTGCTTGTTCAATGAATCAATTAATTTTCATTGTGCTTGCTGGACACTTAACCGTTGCAGAGGTCTGGCTCTTTGTCTGGAGTTTTGCTTCAGTTCTGCTGGGAATTTCCTGGGAAAATCTTGCTGGCAGAAATTCTATGTTAGCTGCTCAACAAGTTTTCATTAGCATTACATCAATAGATCAGGAAAAACCCTGAGGAAATTCACAGCTTTGTTTCTCTGTTCCTCTCCCCCATTTAAAAATCACATGTTCTCTTTTCCCCATTATGCTTCCTTCCTGCTTCATCAACTGACCTAGTTTTAAAAATACATCTGAATAAAATGAATTCTAAATGTTCATCTTTCAATCTTCAGGCATACAGGGTACAGTATCTCCCTTTTAACCTACCGCAAAGAGAAACACAACATTTTCCCTACTTTTAGTTTCATTCAATATCTATTTGCCTAATAATCTGATCTGTCCATTTTGTCACCACATCCACTATTATCACATGTAAAGAACTGAAAAATTTGCAAGTGTTTACAATTAATTTATCACCTATGACAAAATTTCAAAGTGGAAGCAGCTGATGATTAATTCTCCACTTCAGTGCAAGGCAAAGTGTTCAACTGAATTTAAGAATTGTACAAATCTCATAGTGATGCCACTGGGAATTGATTCTGTTCTGAGGTTTGAGCCGAGATACAGTGACGGGTCAAAGCAAAGGGAACTTTACTGCGTATCTAATCACACAATAATCGACCTCGGGTGTGTTTGACGCAGACACTGGATGCTCAGAATAGTAAGTGTTGTATTAACTCCCCATCTTGTTGAACAAGGACAATCACACAGCAAAGTAATTAGAAAAACACTTTTCATGTTGTTGAATTCATGAATGATTTCAAATCCAATGAATTAGCCATTACAGACAATTTAACTCTTTCCTCCTCACTTCCAGTAAAAAAAACTTGTAAAGCTCCCAATATTTGACAGCCAAGACCAAAGCATTTTTGTAGTAACTCATTATTATGCTTTGCATGCACTTTCATTCCAAGGGTAGCATTATGAACCTGTTGCTTTGCTCTAAAGCATTTATGTTTACAGAAACTGTCTCTGGTTCCTTTTTGGTGCAGGAGACCATTCAGCCCATTGTTTCTGGACCGGCTCTAACACCAAGTCCAATTCTATTATCTAGTGCCAACCTCCTGCCTTTTCCTCATTTCCCTGCCCATGATTACTATCCAAAACAAACACCATCCAATGCCTCAATTGAACCTGCTTCCACCACATTTCCAGACCCTAACGACTCGCTGTGTGAAAATGTTTTTTCTTACATCACTCTCACTTCAGTTGCAGCCTAACATTATCACTTGGAAATGCACGCCCTCTCGTTTCCATTTCTTATACAAGTGGAAACAAATTCACCCAATCCACTCTGTCCAAGCTGCTCATTTTGAAACCTCTGTCAGATCTCATCTCAGCCTCCGTCTCTCCAGGGAGAACACTCCCAACTTCTTCAATCTGTCCTCATGCCTGAAGTTTCTTATCCCTGGAACCTTGCTAGTAAATCGCTTCTGCACTCTCTCCAATACATTTGCATCTGTTCTATCATATGACACCTACAAATGCACACGATACTCCAACTTCGGTTTAGCAACAACAAGTTCACCTTTGCTCTGGAACTCTTTGGCCCTATTCATAAAGCTGAGAACAATGTATGGTCTATTTACTGCTCTCTCCACTGCCCTGCTATCTTCAATGATCTGTGTGCATATACACCAGGCTCCTTCTGGTCCTGCACCTTATTTAGAATTGTACTCCCAATTGAATATTTCTTTCAGTGTCACCTGACACTCCTCTACATACATGGTCCTTAATATAAAGGGAAAAAAAATCCTAGCTACCTCTATACACCTTGCCCCTATTATCTACCCTGGATTAGCAAGAAAACACTTGCCTTTCTATAACACTCCCTGGACTCTCAAAGTGCTTTATTACCAAGTAAGTATTTTTTGAAGTGCAGTCAATGGCATAATGTAGGAAATGTAACCAACAGGTGCACAGCTAGATCCCACAACAGCCACGTGTCAGTGAACAAATAGTCTGCTTCTTCGATGCTTATGGGTGGGTTGCTCTTCGGAGATGAAGAGTCATTTGGACTCGAAACATTAGCTCTCTCTCCCTCCATGGATGTTCTCTGAACTGCTATGATCTTCACCATTCGTTGTTTTCTGTAGAGATTCCAGCATCTGCAGTAATTTGTTCCAGCTCTTTGGAGCGTTGGTGCAGACTCCGTGGTTGAATAGCCTCTCTGCACTGTCAGGATTCTGTGATTCTGCTGGGGTCTAGTATGTGGTCAGTGAACCTCACAGAATCAGAGGAGCACAGCCTGTTAATATCCACCTATTTATATCCAGTTTACACCTGAATACTCAGGTCCATGTACCCACGCATACTCATGGCTCTCACTAGTTGCCATGCCTGGCCTTATAAAACCTACACTCTTAAACCACAAGAGAGAGAGCTGTCTGGAGGTACAGATGAAGTCAAGGAGGCTGCGTTGCTATAGCAACATGCACACTCCTCCTCCAGCTACATTGATCTAGTGCTGCTCTCAAGTGCCCCTGTGAAATTCAAACCCATTCATGTCGTGGTGTTATCACTCCATGTGGTCTGCTGCTTACCTATGCTACATTGTGCCCTGTATCATTCCTTTCCAGCATTACCCTTCTCCACAACTTGGCTCTGTGTCACCTGCCCAAGGTATTTCAACTTCCCACTGTCAGCCACTGATAATAATCGGTCTGTGTTGTCAGCTCCCAATGATTTTAATAGCCACTCGTTTGTACGTCATTCAGCCCATTCCCCCCAAGCACCTTTCAGAAATACAATTCGATCTTTCTCCTGTGCATTTATTTTTATGGATAAACATTCTGAGGGAGGAATGATTGCTGTAAAGAGAATTCCTGGCTGAGATTATAAACTGCTTCTGAATTTGCAGATAAGAATTTACAAACCCCATAATTATCTAAATGAAAGAAAAAACACAAAGACAATAAGCACAAACTCACAAAAATACTTCGATTAAATCTTGTTCTGTCACACTGCACAATCAGAGGACTCGTAAGTAGTTATAACTTCAATTCTGACACTACATTTGAATTTAATGCTGGATGCAATTGATTCAAAGAAATGGTTGCCTCTGAGTACTTCCAATCTGTAAAACTGGTATCAGCACTTTAGTGTGAGCATCTGCTTTCTGAACTGAAAGCATTAGACAGTGAAACATTAAAGATAAGTGGTTAATAAAACTAAACAAGTTGGAAAAAAAAACTGTGTTTGGATTGATATTTAGTATTATAGAGCTGTACAATAGCTGGACAAAGTGAGTGGCACAGTGGCTAGCACCTCTGTCTCACGGCACCAGGGACTGGGTTTGATTCCAGCTTTGGGCAACTGTCTGTGTGGAGTTTGCCCATTTTCCCCGTGTCTGTGTGAGTTTCCTCTGGGTGGTCCAGTTTCCACCGACAATCCACATATTTGCAGGATAGGTGAACTGGCCAAGCTAAATTGTCCATCGTGTTCAGAGATGTGCAGGTTAAGGACATTAGTCAGGGGTAAATGTAGAGCAATAGGATAGCGGAATGGGCCTGGTTGGATTACTCCATGGTGGGTTGGTGTGGACTTGTTGGGCCTAAGGACCTGTTTCCACACTGTAGGAATTCTATTTTTTTTAAATATAGAAACAGACTCTTTGGTCCAACTTGTCAATGCCAAACAGATATCCTAAATAAACCTTGTCTAATTTACCATGCTAACCAGATATTCTAAATTAATCCATTCCCATTTGCCAGAACTTGGCCCATATCCCTCTAAGTTCTTCCCATTCATATATCCATCCAGATATCTTTTAAATGTTGTAATTGTACCAACCTCCACCACTTCCTCTGGCAGCTCATTCCATGCATGCACCACCCTCCTGCATGAAAAGGTTACCTCTTAGGTCCCTTTCATATCTTTCCCCTCTCACCTTAAACCTATGCCTTCTAGTTTTGGACTCCCCCACCCTGTGGAGTTTGACAAGCTTAGTAGCTTGTCCAAATACAAACAAAAATGGCTGTTTTAACCGATCTCCCAAAGTTGCAGGAATATAGAAAATAGGAGCAGCAGTCGGCGATTTGACCCTTCGATTCTGTTCTGCCATCCATCCTCTTCCTGTTTTTCCCCAATATCCTTTGATTGTTGCAGCCTCAAGTGCTATATTCATCTCCTATTTGAAATTATACAATATTTGGCCTTGTATTCTTTCTGTGACAGTAAATTCCACAGGCTCACCGCTCTATGGGGGAAGAAATTTCTCCTCATCTCAGTCTTAAATGGTTTACCCCATATCCTTAGACGGTGATAACTGCTACTGGACTCCTCATCATTCTACATCTCCCCTGTCTAGTCCTGTTAGAACTTCAGAGTTTTTTTTTAAATGAGACACCCCTCATTCTTTTAAACTCCAGCGAACATAATCCTAACCAATTCAACCTTTCCTCATATGTCAGTCCTGCCATCCCAGGAATCAGTCTAGTAAACCATTGTTGCACTCCCTCTATAACAAGAACATCTCTAGATATGAAGACCAAACCCGCAGGCAATATGGCAGGTGACTGGGTGAACTCTAGCAGCAGTTCAGGGCCAATGACTGTTGTGCTGATGGGCAAATTGGACAACTTCATCAGCATTTATTGTATAAAACGTAACTCATCATTTACAAAAGTCAGAATTCTACCACAGAACAAAGAGCGGCCTGGTGGCTCAGTGGTTAGTATTGTTACCTCACAACGCCAGGGACCCAAGTTCAATTCCACCCTCAGGCAACTGTCAGTGTGGAGTTTGTATGTTTTCCCTGTCTCTGCTTGGGTTTCCTCCCACAGTCCAAAGACGTGCAGGTTAGTTGGACTGGCAATGCCATACTGTCCAGGGGTGTGTCGGCTAGGTGGACTATGCAGGAAACACAGGATTATGTGGTGAGATGTTCTTTGGAGGTCAGTGTGAACTCAATGGGATGAATGGCCTGCTACCAAACTGTTATGATTCTAAATGGCTCATCTTGGCAATCATTTTAAAATCTAAACCTACTTTCAACTTGGACACAATGAGTGAAACTTAAAACTTAATTCTGACTGCGCTCCACAGATGCTGCCAGTCCTGCTGAGCTTTTCCAGCAATTCCTGTTTTCATTAGTATCAGGGTGTTGGTGAGACCACACCTTGAATAGTGTGTAAAGTCCTGACTTCCTTATTTAAATGTGATGGAGACAGTTCAGAGGAGGTTTACTAGACTGAATAAAACAGAATCCCAACAGTGTGGAAGCAGGCCCTTCAGCCCACAAATCCATACCGACCCTCCGAAGAGTAACCCACCCAGACCCATTCCCCTACCCTATATTCACCCCTGACTAATGCAACTAACCTACACATCCCTGGACACTGTGGGCAATTCAGTATGGCTTATCCACCAAACCTGCACATCTTTGGACTGTGGGAGGAAATTGAAGCCCCCAGAGGAAACCCACGCAGACACAGGGAGAAGGTGTAAACTCCACACAGACAGTCGCCCGAGGCTGGAATTAAACCTGGGTCCCTGGCACTGTGAGGCAGTAGTGCTAACCACTGAGTCACCTTGCCACCCTGATATCTAGAATGTGTGGGTGGTCTTATGAGGATAGTTTGGATAGGCTGGGTTTGTTTCCACAGAAGTTGTAAAAATGTGCGATTTTATTTCCGTGCTTTTTTAAAATTTGCACCAAATCACTTTAAGCCAGAAGGAAAGTAGCTTAGCCTGCCTTCAGCAGATGCTCCAAGTTGTGATTTTGAATTGGAAACATAAGAGACTTCTCGCTAAACGAAACAGCCACCCTGTGCCTCTTGCAAACCAGTGGAAGCATTTGGAAAAGGCAGGCTGTGGTGATACATTCAGATTTGTCGGAACCAATTCAACAGAATTTGGAAACAAAGGCTAAGGCACTGTTCTTCAAGTTTTCCCTCTGCCCATGTATTTTTTTCCCTCTGTTTATGTCTGACTGTCTGTGTATAAGGAGGAGCTGACAAGGATTCTACAGTTTTAATAGAGTTTTCATTAATTTAGTGTAACAGTTTATCTTTAACTTGGTTAAAAGTTTAATGACCTGTCATTATTAATAATGTTCCTTAACTACAGGAACCTAATTGGTACTTTTTAATCAACCTGCATCTAAAAATAAGGTGGTTTGGGGATTTTGCGCATACATTTTCAAAAAATAAGCTTTAATGTATGTGACAACTTCAGGAATAGCAGGGTTGGATTTCCAGTGGGTTACGCCTGTGCATGGTGACAGAGTTTACATAAGTGAGGGGCAACTTTATTGATGTGTATAAGATCTTGAATAGTCTTGACAAAAGTAGACATAGAAAGGGCATTTGTTTCTTGTAGGTAAGTCTAGAACCAGCAGAAACAGTTTCAAACTTAGGGACTGCCCTCTTAGTATAAAGATGAGGGGAAAATATTTTCTCTTAAGAGCCGTGCAGTTTTGTATCTCTGCCTAAGGAGATGGAGATGGGGGAGGTCATTGAATATTTTTAATATCGCGGGAGTTAGATTCCTGTTAGGAATCAAAGGTTGGAACAAATTATCACAGACTGTACTGAAGACAAAAACAAAATGCTGGAAATCACAGCAGATCAGGCAGCATCCATGAATAGAGAGCAAATATTTATGCTGTCCCCTCCATACTTCACATCAGCTCTAATAAAGAGTCATCTCGACTCAAAACATTAGCTTGCTCTCTCTCCACGAATGCTGTCTGACCTGTTGGGAATCAGAGGTTACCAGGTAGACGGGAATATGAAATTCAGAACACAAACAGATCAGCAATGATCCTACTGAACATCAGAATGGCTCGAGGGACTGAAGGGCTTATATTTGTATGTTGCATGTATGTGCACATTTGTTATCTTAGATTCATTTCATTTGTTAATGCAATAACACAGATGGATGGGTGCATTCTAAATACTTCTCATTATTTTGTCCAGTCTCCCAGCATATTGACAAGCACGGACAACACAGAAATGTGAAATAGAAGATACATTTATCATAAAGTAGGTCCGTTGATCTTAACAAGAAAATATTAAGGAACCTTCACCATCTCTTTATTTTTGACGCTAATAGACAGAGAAGCATGAATACTTAGCTAGATGTTTGCATAAATTGACATCTGGTGTTTAAGCTGGCATCAACATCTGTCTGCTGAATTAAAGGTCGATGACAGTGGCACGTTAATGACAAAAGAGGTTAGTATAAAAAGTAAATGGGTGGAAAGATATCTGTACTCAGACTCACATTTTATTGACACTCAAATATTGAGAGAGTACTAAGATAAATGATACATCGTTTGATTATGATAAAGCTGTGGTGAAAGCAGAGACAGCAAAACAAGAGAGAGTGTGCAAGCAAGAAAATCTAATTTATCAAATGGAGGCTGTGAAAATTCGGTAATGTTTAATCTTGCGACACTGGGGATAGCCCTGTATCCACTACATCACAGGAGGAGCATTCCTGCACAGAACTTGGGGTCAATGAGTTTAAATTTCAAGCGAAGTGTGTAAATCCTGCCTGCAGGAGATGGGGGTAAGGATCCCAATATTATTCAGGGCACTGTTTGTGATCAATTCATTGCTTCCAGCAAATCAATCTACACACAGAATCAGAGCTGACAGCATTCTATTTTCAAGACTGTCCTACCCTGATCAAAAAATTCCTTGGCTGATGGATCTCACAAAAGCCATAAAACCAATCAGCACAATCTGAGCTGATCACCATGTTGGTTGGTACTTTACTACGAGGTTCCCACTGCACAGGTCCTTTTGGTGCCGTTCCTTTTCTGATTGACGTGGCTGAACTAATATTTCAGTTGGACCAGTGATAGAGCTACTCATCTGGATTGGAAATATACACCAAGTGACCATTGCCACATCTTGCTCAGTCACTTCCCCAGCACAGTGGCCAATGTTACACAAGGACAACAGGACCCTGGAGCAGCTGTGCAATGATGTCATGGGGCAGCACACCACTGAGTATAAAGTCTGGGCAGAGTTAGAAGAGCAGACTACAGTAAACTCTTTACTCTCTGAAAGAAACACAGAGCATATGGACATGAACACATGAAGATGATGAATTGGTCATTTTCTAATATATTGATAGTAAGGCAGAGCCTGATACATCTGTAATTACTACAGACTCATTTATACAAAAGGGAGTTAACTTTGAAGTATAAGGCTGAAGACAGAAGATTAAAGGGTGACTGAAAGGAAATTTTCAGGGTGCCAAGATACTCCTCTGGAGTAGGTATTCACCTGATGAATAAAAATATCTAGGGGTTATCAGTCTAAGGGGGAAGAAGAGATTTTCTTATTCACTCGGTGTCAGGATTTGGAATGTGTGATTTAAAAAGACAGTGGAAGCTGATTCCATTTCATTTTAAAGTGAGAAGAACAGGAACTTGAGGGTGAGGAACTTTCAGGATTATGGACAAAAAGGCCAGATGTAGAATTTAGCAAGCCTGCTCTGAAAAAGGGGTGATGGGCCCCACTGATGTGGTAAATATCAATAATCCAACAATTCTATGCCTAATTGCCTTTTTGAAATTTCTTTCGAACTTGCTTCCAACAAGCTTAATGGGAATACTCATAAGATCCTAACAACCCTCTGAGATAAAAAAAAACCACACTTGCCTTCATTTCGATTATTTTAAGCCCATGACCTTGGTGTTTAATAGGACTAGCACCTTCATGTCATTGTCAGTTGCATTTTCTGGCTCTGAATGTGGGCAAAACTCATTGGTCTTTCATGGTGTTGTCAACTCTGCCTTACAAATACCTCCAAATAACTGGCTTTGCATGCCAAGGGACATATCCTCTTTCCTCATCCTGGCTAATGGGTTAAGCTAAATCAGGTTAACATTTTTATTCAGTCTCAGGATATGAGCATCACTGGCTGGACCAGCCTTTACTGATCTTCCCTAGTCACCTTTGAGAAGATTATGGTGAGCTGTCTTCGTGAACTGCTGTAGTCCATGTGCTATAGGTTGATCCACAATGCCCTTATGGAGGGAATTCAAGAAGTGACACTGAAAGGACGACAATATATTTCCAAGCCAGGAATATATATGACTTCAGGGAATTTTGGAGGTGGTGCTATTTCCACATATCTGCTGCCCTTGACCTTCCAGATGGAAGTGGTCGTGGATTTAGAAGGTGCAGTCTGAGGATGAATTTCTGCAGTGCATCTTGTAGACCATACACACCGCTGCTACTGAGTGTCAGTGGTGGAGGGAGGGGATGTTTGTGGATGCAATGCCAATCAAGTGGGCTGCTTTGTCCTGGATGGTGTCAAGCTTCTTGAGTGTTGTTGGAGCTACACCCATTCAGGAAAGTGAACAGTATTCCATCACATTCCTGACTTGTGCCTTGTGGACAGGCTTTGGGGAGGCTTACTCATCCAAGATTTCTAGCCTCTGACCTGCTCTTGTGTCTATATGGTGAATCCAATTTCGTTTCTGGTCTATGGTAATTCCCAGGATGTTGATTGTGGGGTCATCAGCTTTTTCTGGTATTGATAGGGGAAGTCACTTTTATAACTGCACAATGGAAAAGGCAAGTGGCTCTGAAGGCACTCAGTAAAATGCGTAGCATATCCATTCCCTCATGAGAAAGACGACTCATGCTGAGTCATGCTGGAAAAAAATTGGGTCTATACTGAGTATGATCCAATATGGAACTTAGTCACAAAGTGCTTTGATTACAAAAATGACAGACACAAAATTGCACCCAACTCTTAGCAAGAGGAAGGGTCCCAAAGAAGATGATCTCTATTTCATACTGTCCCTTGTTGCCTTATCAACAACTCTTTTAAGTTATAAATGTTTCTGCAGAGTCTGCCCTTAGCCCTCTCTGCTCTGAGGAGAGTAAACTAGCCTCTTTAATCTCTCCACATAACTGAAATCCCTCATTCCTGGTAAAAGAATCTCCTCCACACCTTCTTCCAAGGCCTTGATACTTGTCAGGAAGTGCCATGTTCAGATTTGGATAGAATGCTCCTGCTAAGGCCAGGCCAGGGATTGGTGGAGGGGGTGACATGGCATCCTGGCCTTTCTGTACAACAACACAATTTGCAAAGTAAATTATTCCGTAGGTTCCTGAACTGCTTTGTCGGATTTCCTCACCATCTTCCTCCTTCTGAGAAAATGTCGCCCCAGTAGCTGCTGCTCTTGCAGCTTGGAGATGATGCGAACTCTCCATACCCTTCTGTGCCCAGGGTATTATTTGAACTCATCTGCATTAAATGACATTTGCCATGTGTCTGCCCACTTCACCAGGGTATCTCAAAGTCTGTATAATTTGCCTCAACATTCACAATGTGGTCAAGTTCTGTATCATTTGCAAACTTTGAAATTCTGCTCCTATGGCCAAATTCATTTAACAAAAGCACCAACAGGGCTGACATCTGAGCCCTGGAGCAGCTTCTGCCTGCAGTCAGAAAACCATCCATTCCTCACTGCTACCTGCCCCCTCTCCAATCACATTCCCAATTTACCATGGTCTGCTGCAAAGCACTTTAGGATTTCTGCAGTTATGGGAGGCACTATGTCAATTCAATATCATTTTTTCTTGTATTTCTTTCCTTTCCATTTTCAGACTGTTAGTATTTCCTATTTCTGTAGTCAGGACAAGTTTGTGCTCACTTATAAGTTGCTGTGCTGCCATTGCTATGATATTACTAAGTAAACGGAACTGAGAAGTCATACATTGCAAATGTCCAACTGTGCTCCTGCTGTGAAATCTCACTGCTCACAGCTTCCATTGAAAACTCAGGTGCGAACCTTACAGGAGTTGCTGACCACTACAGTCAGAGATTTAGTCCTTTAGCTCGGTGCAGAATTCCTCCCATTCTGCCTCACTTGAATTCTAGAGTCCCAGACTATCACCCGACTGCACCCCATGTCTTGATGAATGTCCTGTTTCAGATACAGCAAGACCATTCAAGATTCAGTTTCTCTGAATCTTGACCAACATTACGAGAACACATGAAGCCATTCCTATACCATAAACATAAGCAGAATATCAGGTCATGAATACTTTAGCACACTGGTCAGAATGAAACTCAGAGTCAAAGATTTCATTTCATAGAATCCCTGCAGAGTGGAAACTGGCCACTTTGCTCAACAAGTCCACACCAACCCTCCAAAGGGTATCCCACCCAGATCCGTTCCCCTACTCTATTACACTACATTTCCCCTAACTAATGCATCTAATCTAAACATCCCTGAACACGATGGGGAAAATTACCATGGCCAATTCAGCTAACCTGCACGTCTTTGGATTGTGGGAGGAAACCGGAGCATCCGGAGGAAATCCACACAGACTCAAGGAGAACGTGCAAACCCCACACAGACTCCAGAGGGTGGAATCTGACCTGGGTCCTTGGTGCTGTGAGGCAGCAGTGCTCCCCACTGAGCCCAGTGTGTCATAGAGACGTACAGCACAGAAACAGACCCTTCTGTCCAACTTGCCCATGCTAACCAGATATCCTAACCTAACCTGGTCCCACTTGCCAACATTTGGCCCATATTCCTCTAAACCTTTCCTATTCATATACCTTTTAAATGCTTTAATTGTACCAGCCTCCACCACTTCCTCTGACAATTAATTCCATACACACACCACCCTCTGCATGAAAAGGTTGCTCCTTATGTCCCTTTTAAATCTATCCCCTCACCCTAAACCCATGCCCTCTAGTTTTGGACACCCCCACCTCAGGGAAAAGACTTTTTCTATTTACCCTTTCCATGCCCCTCATGATTTTACAAACCTCGATAAGGTCACCCTTCAACTTCCAATGTTCCAGGGAAACAGCCCCAGCTTATTCAGCCTCTCCCTATAGCTCAAACCCTCTACCCCAGCAACACCCTTATAAACTGCTTCTGAACTCTTTTAACATCCTTCCCATAGGAGGGAGACCAGAGTTGCACACAATATTCCAAAAGTCGCCTAACCAATGTCCTGTACAGCTGCAATATGACCTCCCAACTCCTGTATTCAATGCACTGGCCAATAAAGGAAGGCATAGTAAGTGCCTTCTTCATTATCCTATCTACCTGCGACTCCACTTTCAAGGAACTATAAAAGTGCACTCCAAGGTATCTTTGTTCAGCAACATTCCCCAGGACCTTACCATTAACTGTCTAAGTCCTTCCCTGATTTGCCTTTCCAAAATGTCATGCTCAAAAAGAAAAAAAACACAATTGAATGAGATGTGCTGACCGGAGACAACATGGTAGTTCAGTGGTTAGCACTACTGCCTCACAGTGCCAGGGACCCAGGTTTGATTCCAGCCTCGGATGACTGTGTGGCATTGGCACACTCTCCCTGTATCTGTGTTGGTTTCCTCCGGATGCTCTAGTTTCCTCCCACAGTCAAAGATGTGCAGGTTAGGGTGGATTAGCTATGGGAAATGCAGGGTTACAGGTAGAGGGGTGGGTCTGGGGTTGATGTTCTTCAGAGGATTGGTATGGATTTGATGGGCCAAATAGCCTGCTTCTACATTGTAGGGATCCTATAATTTAGGAAGAAATCCTCAATAAACGCAGCAGAGTGAATTGTCTCCAATGGTCTTGATCTTCCTGAGCAGCATCGGGTTAAACCTCCTGTTTACTCCGGCTGCTTGACCAAAACGTGTGTATACTGACTCTTCAGAGCATAACCTGCTGCGTCGCA
The DNA here is from genome assembly GCF_020745735.1 of Hemiscyllium ocellatum. NCBI lineage: Eukaryota > Metazoa > Chordata > Chondrichthyes > Orectolobiformes > Hemiscylliidae > Hemiscyllium > Hemiscyllium ocellatum. The sequence continues at coordinate 36,085,787 of NC_083434.1, forward strand.
GGCGCGATTCTCAATGTTCATGCCAGAAATTCACCAAGGCTCCTCAGATACCACCTGCAAATTGCCCTCCAAACCATTCACCATCTTGACTTGGAAATATATTACCATTCCTTCACTGTCACGGAGTCAAAATCCTGCAACTCCATCCTGAAGGCCATCGTGGGTCCAGCAATACCAAATGGAGTCCATGCGGTTCAAAGAGGCAGCTCACCTTCACCTTCTCCAGGGCAACTAGGAACTGTCAATAAATGCTGGCCCAGCCAGCGATGTCCACATCCCACAACTGCATGAATAAAAAGAATAGGTTCTGATGGGCCACTGGACTTGAAAAGCTAATTCTGTTTCTCTCTCCACAGATTCTGCCAGACCTACTGAGTTTCTCCAGCTATTTCTGTTTTAGAATAAGAAGAAACTCTGTTCTATGCCCAGTCCCTCATGCACACACAAACGAAGGCAGGTTGAGAGGTTCCACATGAACTGATTAACTGTCTACATGTTTTTATCATTCAGCTGGGCATACACTTGTTCTTTCTCCTGCCTGGAGTAAGGTAATTGCAGCCCAGGCAAGAATAGCCCCTGAAGTGGTCCTTAAATTAACACTGAAGGGCCTCAATTGGCGACGGGAAGGTCAAGCTTGAGCCTTTTCACCCAGAATCCAATTGCAGTGAAGGTGCCAAAGTCAAGAGGTTTCTGGGGCAGTTCCTGTGGGAGACCTGAAGACCCGACTGACAATTTTCTCCCTGTCCAGACAATTTCCTTCCTCTATTTCAGGTCCGTTTCAATCCTGCTACATCTACAACACCTGTTGACCTGCTTATCATTTTGGCCATTTTAAAACCTCTTTAGTCTCGATGCACAGTGATGTACAAAACCTTATGGCATACCCAAGATTGGTCAAATGAAAATAAGTTTGCTTCTCAGCACCAAAATGAAAATGAGCTGTTCCTTACACTGCTTGGCATTTTGAAATATCTCTTTCTTTAACAAGTGCTATATTGTTGTAGGTATGACCGACTCCAGTGCTACACTTTTTATCAGCTGCAATTAATGCCTGTTGACACATCGATCTGTCTCGCCTGGCTACACAGGTGAGTAAGGGTACGCAGCCCCACAGAGACACCACTGACATGTCTGTCTGCCTAATCAATATTTATGACTGACCCGATTCACCACGATGAGTGTACTTCTCAGTCATGCATGTCTAATATCATCAGGCAAAATGCAGTCATTCAAGTCACCACCTCAGTCAAGAGCGAAACTGGCAACATTAAAACAATTAATTTGTTAAATGAAAACACTGGCTAATTGATCAAATTCTGCTTGAAAGAGCATCTCAAAAGATGTCACTAGAACATACGCCCATCCCCGAACAAGAGCTAAGCAACAGAAAGCAGAGAGGACTTCATTCCAAACCATGCGTGCGATCGAACCAGATGGAGCACAGTTTATTTGCAAAACGCTGACAAATATTCAGAAAGTTGTGCCTAGAAAAACATAACAAGGAGCAGTCATATGGCATCCAAAGAGCTCCTGATAAGCAAAAGGAAGTGACTTGTACATGTGATTTATCATTTATAATGAATTTTATCATTTGAGGGATTGTTTAACAGAAGTTCTATAATTAGCATTGGTGTAGTAAGTATGAATGATCATAACTCTATTATTATTCATTGGATGTATAACAAACGTAAAGAGCCCACTAACATTTCTCTTAACAGGCAGAAAGATTTCTCCTTTCTTGTCTCTGTGGAAGTCAAACTTGAAATCCGTCTCTAAAGTTGTGAAAAAAGTTTCTGGCAAGTTACGGGGTGGGGGGGGGGGGGGGGGTCGAAAACCAGGAACAATAAAAGCTAAATACTTGGATACTGGAGATCTGAAATAAAAACAATTTGCTTGTGAAACTCAATAGGTCTGGCAGCATCTGTGGAACATGACAAATGCATTTCTTTAACTTTTCGGGTCTGGTAGGACTCTTTGGAATCCCAGAGTTCAAAAGGAAAGTGATTTTGAACTTTATACATTAACTCTGGTTCCGTCTCCACAGATGCTGTTGGTCTTGGTGGTCATCATTTCTTGTTGTCAGTTGACACGTGGGATCTGCTCTATATAGGCTAATCTTAAATCCTGTGTGTCCTCTTAGTGACACAGTCCACGTTGCCTACTTGAAAGTTAGATAAGGTAGTAATAAAGGCCTACGGCATACTTACCTTCTTTGGAAGGGGTGCTAAGTATAAGGATAGGCAAGTTATGCTGCAGCTTTATAGAGCTTTAGTTCAGCCACACTTGAAGTATTGCGTACAGTTCTAGTCACCCTGTTACCAGAAGGATGTGAATGTTTCGGAGAGGGTACAAAGGTTTACCAGGACATTGCCTGGTATGGGGGTGGGGGGGTTAGCTATGAAAAAAGGGTTTGCTAGACTGGGTTTGTTTTCACTGGAACACAGGAGGTTGAGGAGTGACCTGAAATAAATTTCTAAGATTGTGAGTGGCATGAACAGAGTAGAAAGTATGAGGCTTTTTTCCCAGGGTGGAGGGGTCAATTACTAGGGGATACAGGTTCAAGGTGCAAGGGGGGGGGGGGAGTGAGGGGGGGGCGGGGTGGGAAAAGAGTTTAAAAGAGATGTGCAAAGCAAGTTTTTCACACAAACTGTGGTGAGTGCCTGGAACGTGCTGCCAGAGGAAGCAGACACCATAGCAGCATTCAAAAAGCACCTGGACAATTAAATGAATAGGAAGGGAATGGAGGGATCCAGATTTGTAAGTGAAGACTGTTTTAGTATGGAAGGGCAAGATTTGTCAGCGCAGGCTTGGAGGGCTAAAAGACCTGCTCTTCACTTTTCAGTGTGGCATTGTTTGAATCCAACTGCTGACTTTTGTGGATTGAAGTTTTAGCTAACTAATAATCAGCTTTTGTGTCTTTTGATGTTCATTCAGTTCCATTTAAGGCATCTTGTAGAAAATCATTCCTTTTGAAGCACAGCTGGACTTAAGTAAAGTAACTCCAAGAATGAGCAGATAGACTTTTATTTTTTACAATTTCTTTTATCATTCACTCTCAGGACATGCCTTTCATTGGGGAAAAACTAGGTAAAAACAGGGATTGCAGACGCTGGAAACCAGAGTCTCGATTAGAGTGCTGGAAAAGCACAGCAGGTCAGGCAGCATCTGAGGTGCAGGAAAATTGACATTTCGGGCAAAAGCCCTTCATCAGGAATAGAGGCAGGGTGCCTGCAGAGTGGAGAGATTAATGAGAGGGGGGGTGGGAGTGAGGAGAAAGTGGTATAGAGCACAACAGGTGAATAGGGATGGGGCTGGAGGTGATAGGTCAGAGAGGAGTGTGGAGTGGATAGGTGGAAAGGAAGATAGGCAGGTAGGACAATTCATGAGGGCGGTGCTGAGCTGGAAGGTTGGAACTGGGGTGAGGTGGGGGAAGAGGAAATGAGGAAACTGGTGAAATCCACATTGATGCCATGGGTTGAAGTGTTCCGAGGCGGAAGATGAGGCATTCTTCCTCTAGGCGTCGGGTGGTAAGGGAGCAGTGGTGGAGGAGGCCCAGGACCTCCATGTCCTCAGCAGAGTGGGAGGGGAGTTGAAATGTTGGGCCACAGGGCAGTGTGGCTAATTGGTGCGGGTGTCACAGAGATGTTCCCTAAAGCGCTCTGCTTGGATGAGTCCAGTCTCCCCACTGTAGAGGAGACCGCATCGGGAGCAATGGATACAATAAATGATATTGGTGGATGTGCAGGTAAAACTTTGATGGATGTGGAAGGCTCCTTTAGGGCCTTGGATGGAGGTGAGGGAGGAGGTGTGGGCACAGGTTTTGCAATTCCTGCGGTGGCAGGGGAAGGTGCCAGGACAGGAGGGTGGGTTGTAGGGGGGGCGTGGACCTGATCAGGTAGTCACAGAGGGAATGGTCTTTGCGGAAAGCGGAAATGGGTGGGGAGGGAAATATATCCCTGGTGGTGGGGTCTTTTTGGAGGTGACGGAAATGTCTTTAGATAATGTGGTTTATGCGAAGGTTGGTAGGCTGGAAGGTGAGCGCCAGGGGAGTTCTGTCCTTGTTACGGTTGGAGGGGTGGGGTCTGAGGGCAGAGGTGTGGGATGTGGATGAGATGCATTGGAGGGCATCTTTAACCACGTGGGAAAGGAAATTGCGGTCTCTAAAGGAGGACATCTGGTGTGTTCTATGGTGGAACTGGTCCTCCTGGGAGCAGATATGGCAGAGGTGGAGGAATTGGGAATACAGGATGGCATTTTTGCAGGAGGTAGGGTGGGAAGAGGTGTAATCCAGGTAGCTGTGGGAGTCAGTGGGTTTGTAAAAAATATCAGTGTCAAGTTGGTCATCATTAATGGAGATGGAGAGGTCCAGGAAGGGGAGGGAGATGTCAGAGATGGTCCAGGTGAATTTAAGATTGGGGTAGAATGTGTTGGCGAAGTTGATGAATTGCTCAACCTCCTCGTTGGAGCACGAGGTGGCGCCAATGCAGTCTTCAATGTAGCAGAGGAAGAGATGGGGAGTGGTGCCGGTATAACTATGGAAGATGGACTGTTCTACGTAGCCAACAAACAGACAGGCGTAGCTGGGGCCCATATGGGTTCCCATGGCTACCCCTTTGGTCTGGAGGAAGTGGGAAGATTCGAAGGAGAAATTGTTAAGGGTGAGGACCAGTTCAGCCAGACGAATGAGAGTGTCACCTCCACGTCTGTCAGGGAGCAAGCTTCAGCATGTTTGACACAGTAACTGAATGAACAGTGATAAAGTCCAAAGTCATGATGGTGTAGGGCTTGAAGGGGAATGTGCAGATTGTTGTGTCTCTACTCATCTGTCACCCTCATTTATTTTTAAAAAATTATTATATGGGTGTCACTGGCTGAGCAAGCAGTCAAGAGTCAACCAAATTGCTATGGGTCTGGAGTCACATGTCTGGAGTCTGGAGTCACACGTCTGGAGTCTGGAGTCACATGTAGGCCAAACAGGGAAGGATGGCAAATTTCCCTTTGAAATTCTGAAGGGTTTTATGACAATTGGCAGTAGTCACCATTGGGCTAGTTTTTATTTCTAAGTTTCCTTTTATTTATTGAATAAAAATGTCATCATCTGCTGCAGTGGGGTTTGAGCCCATGCCCCCCAGAGCATTGTCCAGGGTTTTTTTTAGATTACTAGCCCTGTGACATTTACCACTAGGCCATTCCCTGTACTCTGTATGAGGAAATGAAACTGTTATCCCGTTCCCCAGGTCATTATCCTGGAGTAGGAGAGGGGGAGGTTATATCAGACCTACTTGTCTGGAAGCCCTGGGAAGCCAAATGAAGGCCTGTTTATGGAGGCCGATTGGGATTTCCCAGATAGTCTCTAGATCGCCGTCTAGCAGCGGGGGAATAGCTTAGTTGCCTGAAGGTGCTCCAGGTATAGAGGAAGTTGCTCTATGGAGAGTATCTGCATCCTTAAAAATGGATGCCAAGAACATCTCTCTTATTTCAAGTAAGGAAGGGTTGGATAGAGAGGACACATCTATTTCAAGGTACCCCCACCCCCTCACTTTCCTGCCCTGGCACCCTTCAGCGCTGACAGCTCACCTGGTTAGACAGTGAGTTCAACACCAGGTCATCAACTTTAGTCCCTTGGTGTAATTTTCCCCAGGGAAGGTTTGTTCAGACTTTGACCCTAATTGTAGCCTGAAGCCAATAGGAGAATCCAGCCCATTATCATTTTGGTTAGATGTTTTGTTAAGTTCCATATTATCATTTCCTTTCATGTTTCTTAAAAAAAAACATATCTGCTGTGAGGAGAGAAATGCAAAGCACTCAAGCCAGCACAGTGCTCTTGATTATTAAAGGACATTTTGTTTTAAAAACAGGAGATGCCTATTTTGAAATGAGCCAAATTCCTTTTTTTCCATTCATACAGTATGTGGCACTTTGCCAGCATTGCAAGTACCTTAACAACATAAATCAAAAGCTGATCCAACAGGCAACTATAAGGGAAAGGAGTATGGAGGCCAGTGAAGGCTTTAACTGTGTAGAAATACATCTTTCATGAACCAGGAGATAAAAGGAATCCCAAATCACTTGCCATCTGCTTCCTCACTGCTTATTTTATTTGATTCTCACATCCACAAACATTTAGTTGCTTTTATTAATTCAGAAACGCTGCACTGACCAGTCTCGAAGTCTTATGTGCGGCCAACATTTTAACATTCAGGAATCAAATCAATCGAAGACTGTGCCTACTGCTGTACAATGTGCATGTACAAACACAGTTTAAGCATTCGATCTCCTGTAAATAATCTGGCAATCTACAACACCTACAGAACATGTTTGAACATCTGGAATGGCTGACAGTGACAGAATTGTATTTGCTTCCTGAAGTCTGGCAAAACTCATACAAATGATGTAAACTATCTGAGTAAAGGGTACAGCCTCTGAGCAAGATATCCCCGTGGGCCCTGAATGTACTTCCATACTTTCATGTATGTGACCACATTTTTTTCCACAATCAGTTTTAAAACCAGAGCAATGACTTTGTCAGGTTACTGCCCAGGGCTTTGGGATATGGTAACTGTCCCTTTCACTACAGGTTTGAGATTAAACATACATTAACACAAACATCTGGGAAAATCTGCATTACAACAGACATGAACAACAGACAGGCAGAATATTCAAAGTGCAGATAATATTCTAACCCCAATTCCACCAGCTGCAAGCGTGCATCTAGATCTGGACTGAATTTCAGCCAAATTACAGTCTTTCATTTAATGCCACTTCCCTGGAGTCAAATCTTTTCTTCTGCTCTTTACCATATGTGACAAGTGAGAGGCATTTACATAGTTTAAATATCTAGGAAGCCAACAGTCAATTGTTGCATTCAACTTCGAGCATCATAGAATGCTTGCAGAAGGGAGGCTATTCAGCCCACTGATCTCCTGCCAGCTCTTTGAAAGAACAATTTAACTCGGCTCCACTCTCACACCCTTTCCTCAACTGCTCTGCTAATTGCTTCCTTGAAGACGTTTATTGAAATCCTTCTGAAAACCATCTTTCCAACCGCCCTTACATTTCAGATTCTAACCATGTGCTGCTTCAACAAGATTTATTTCATCTCTCTTTTGGTATTTTTGCTAATTACCATAAAACAGTGTCTTCTGGTCCTTGAACCTTTCACCAATGGGAGTGATTTCTCACTCTCTCTCTCTCTGTCCAGATACTTCAAAGTATTGGACTATCAAATCATCTCTTTGGTCTTCACCTCATAGATTAGAGAATCTGCATTGGTTCTCTTCAATCAGCGTCTCCTCAACTCAGGGTGAAATCGATCTTCATCAGCGATGGAATACAGGCTCATGACCAATTGGCAATCCACAGTAGACAGGGTCTATTTCAAGGTGACTTGCAATGAGCCCATTTCACTTTACTGGCAGAGACAGATTCTTTTCCCAATTTTTTTCCTCAGTGAGAAGTTTTGAATCATTACAGTAGATTATCTTGGGGGTGAGGGCATGTCAGGCAGATCTTTCACTGCTTTCTCAAAACCACCGCCAGCTACCTTTTGGAGAGAATCTTTCCCAGCCTAATTTCCCAAACAGGTGCCACCAAACACTTCTCCAGTTGTCAGAATACTCCCCAAAGCACCCACAACAATCCCTGTTCTGAAGGAGGGTCACCGGACCCGAAATATCAACTCTGTTTTCTCTCCACAGACGCTGCCAAACATGCTGTGTTTTTCCATGCACTTTCTTGACTTGAATTGACTGTCAAAGATGTATGTTTCTGAAGGGACTCCACAGAGCTGACATGGAAAAACTGCTTCCTGTCATCAAGGAGTTGAGAGCTAGTGGTGTGTAGCTCCCAATTAAAATGGAGATATCTGGCTGAATTTCTTCTTTCAGCAGGTCATTGTGCTTTGAATTTCTCTTCTTCAGACATCATGGAGGCTGGGTCATTGAATATATTTGAATATATGCCATAGACTGTTGACTGATGAGGGAGTTGAGAGTTTTGGGGTAGGTGGGGCCAGCATAGTGGAGCTAAAGCCAGAATCAGAGCAGCCATGGTCCTCTCAAATGATGGGCTTTTACGCTCCTGTTAGGTCCCTTGTTGCGTTACATGATTCAAGTAAGATCTCACAGTTACAAAAATATTCTAATTTGGGTTTGATTTCATGGAGTGACTGCTCACAAAGCCCAACACCATTAAAGATAGCTTCCCCAGCACAGCAACACTCTGCACCCAGTCTGTGTGGTCTTTGCCTTCTCTTTATCTTTCCCTCTCTCTATCTCCATCTCTCTCTCTCTCTCTCTCCCCCCAATCTCTTGCTCGCATGATTGCTCATCTGCAAGATTGCCAGGTTGCTACTGCACATGTGCAGGAGTGACAATTCTCCAGCTGGAGTCTAATCAGTGGTTTCAAAAGGTTCTGCTTATCTTCCTAGCGTTCGGCCTGTTGTAAGAGCCCTGAACTCTGAAGCCAGCCAGCTGAATACTGCTGCCCACCAACTGAGGCATGACCGAACTGATCAGGGGACAGTTCAATTGGCACAATTCACTTAGTTCCCTGACTGGTGCACTCTAGTGTTGAATTCTAACAAAACGCTCAAATTCCACGCATGCAGTCCTCCTCCATCTAACGTTGGCACTGGCCTAAAGCACAGTCTTTCTGCTCTGATGTATTCCTTTCATCGTGACAAAATATTCCATTTTTACCTGAAACTATTTCATTATTTATTCAGAGAGGATTTCAACACTAATTGCAACTTATTTCCTGCCAGATTGCATCCTTTCAGAGTATTGAATTTCAGTGGGCAATTTATAGAACTCAAAATGACATTTATTGAGTCTATTTTCAACAGTCTGGGAAGTTTATAGGATTATATGATGGGAGTCTATAAAGACACAAAAAGGTGGGACAGAGTAGGTGGTAACATAGTCTCCTTTAAATACCGAGAACAATAATGAGAGATATAGAAGGGAGATTAATGAGAAAAGATCTGCAGTAAAACAGGAGGATGTATTTTAGAGAAGCTGAGAGTAAATCACAGCTGCAGAAAGGAAGAGTGGGCATAGGCTTTCCAGAGGTGCAGTAGGAATCGCTTTTATACATTTTAACAAAGTTTCGGCCACACAGCACGAGCAGTGTGAAGAAAATTCATGACCTGCATCAAAATAACTAAAAAGGTTAACTGTGAGTTTTAAATAATGTGATCAAGAGAGAGTGAGTGTGAGGGAGCGCGAGTGTGAGGGAGCGCGAGTGTGAGGGAGCGCGAGTGTGAGGGAGAGAGTGAGGGAGTCAGATGAGGTCACACAGCACGAACAGTGTGAAGAAAATTCATGATCTGCATCAAAATAACTAAAAAGATTAACTGTGGGTTTTAAATAATGTGATCAAGAGATTTGGGGAGAGAGAGTGTGTGTGTGAGAGAGAGACAGAGAAACTAAGAGAGTGAGAGAGTGACAGAGAGTGACAGAGAGCTCATGCAGGAGACAAACACCAACACAAACTGGGTGAGGAGTTTTGCTGTGCTGGAGAATGTAGGAATCTGTTACATTCCTGTTTCAAGGCATTCATTTATAAGGGAATTACTCCGCACAGAGCCTGGTATGGGATCAGTGTCAGGTTCAATGGTTTGATTGTTCTGTGTTTGATCACACAATTGTTTTATATTTATTGTGCTTGATTGGTCAAGTCTGTGCATGGGCTCTGTGAGCAAATTAAACAGACACTACAGACGGTGCAAGAAGAGAGAGCTCGGATAAGTACGATTGTGGACATGGTATGATTGCACAGATATTTTAAAGCCATGTCAATAAATATATTGCACATTTAAAGTAGTGTCATCTCTGTGCTGTTCTGAAAGAAATAAAACATGAAACAAACTGGAGAACACATAACCGTGAAGAGGCAGCACATTGCTAGATATTGTTCATCCGGACACCAACATTCCTGTCCCAATGGTCTGAAGTATCTCAGTGAGTGAGGGTACAATTTTACATTAGCTATTCTTTACGTCATGCCTCGTACACTCTTGCTCAGTAAAATGTGCCAGTGCAAACATCTTTTCTGTATAGGTTTTGTTTGAGTGGCCTGCAGAAAAAAGCAAGAGAGGACCATCCCCTACTCACTTCATCTGCCTCCCTACTCCAGGCTTGCACTTCTTGCAGGCATTGGGCCAGCTATCATAGAATCTGTACAGTGTGGAAGCAGGCTATTTGGCCCATCGAGTCCATACCAACTCTCTTAAGAGCTATGTCTATTCAAGGCATCCCTGACAATCCCAGTTGTGTTGGAAGACCTATCTGACACAATGGGACCTCCATGCCAATTTTCTGCTCACCACCCAGAAATTACCTGTTGTGGCTTCAGGAATATCAAATATGACAGAAAATCCATTCGGCTCCATGCAAATGAACTGCCATCTTGCATTTCTTTTTATATTTGTAGGCTTTACAGGCAGGGATCAGCATTTATTGTCCATCGCTAACCTCCCATAAGCAGGCAGTGGATTGCTGTCATCCCAAAGATGATCTTGTGTATCATTTTCAATTCAAAGTTTGGGAGAAGATTTGTAGCTCGGGTGCTCGTTGTTGTGGTTCTGTTCGCCGAGCTGGGAATTTGTGTTGCAAACGTTTCGTCCCCTGTCTAGGTGACATCCTCAGTGCTTGGGAGCCTCCTGTGAAGCCAAGGAGGGCTTCATAGGAGGCTCCCAAGCACTGAGGACGTCACCTAGACAGGGGACGAAACGTTTGCAACACAAATTCCCAGCTCGGCGAACAGAACCACAACATCATTTTCAATCTTATAACCTATCGCTCCAATCACTATTTACCCTAATTTTAAGCTAAGAGCAGAAGGACAGCAAAGTTGATGGACTGCTGGCCATTTATTTCAACTTTGCTACTCAGTCGAATAGGCTGGGGCTGTGTCGGAGGCTGAGGGGTGACCTTATGGAGTTGCATAAAACCATGAGGGGCATGGATAGGATAAACAGACAAGGTATTTTCCTTGGGGAGTCCAGAACTAGAGAGCATAGGTTTAAGGTGAGAGGGAAAGAGTTAAAAGTGAACTAAGGAGCAACGTTTTCACGCAGAGGGTGGCGTTGTGCATGGAATGAGCTGCCAGAGGAAGTGGTGGAGGCTGGTACAATTACAACATTTAAAAGGCATCTGGTTGGGTGTATGAATAGGAAAGGTTTGGAGGGGCATGGGCCAAGTGCTGGCAAGTGGGACTAGATTAGGTTAGGATATCTGGATGGCTTGGATGCATTGGACCAAAGGGTCTGTTTCCATATTGTACATCTCTAAGTTCTGCACTTATTGTTTTATTGTTCTAAGTCATTTTCATATTGGGCATGGGTTAATTACTGCAGTTTTAACAACTGAAAAACAAAACGATCTGACTGCAAGAGAAGTTGTCCATTTAGGATGAGACATTTTACAGTCTACAGGCTGGGATTTGGAGCAACCATCTCAGGATAGAGTAATTCAACCAGTTTATTTCTGCTTATCGGTTTAGTTGACAGTTTGTTTGGTCAATGTGTCTTATTTCCCAAAATAGCAATGCTGTGTTAATATGTTCAAGTATGGAATAAATATTAAATTACCAACAGGAAGAAGCAATGAACAATATGCCCCTGTAAATAGTATCACACAGCAGAAGAGTGTAAATTGACTGTGTCCTGTTGCAAACCTAACTGTGTGACATTCTGACCACCATAGGTTGATCTACCTTTTATATAAACATAAAATTAGAAGAGGTTACAAATACACAGCAGATCTGGCAGCATCTGTGGACAGGAAGAGAATTTATTTTTTATTAATTCATGGGCTAAGCATTTATTGTCCATCCCTATTTTGCCAGAGGGCAGTTTAGAGTCCACCATATTGTTGTAGGTCTGCAGTTCTACATGTGAATGGCAATTTCCTTCCCTGAAGGACATTAGTGAATCAGATGGGTTTTTCCTGATTCATCAACAATGGAGTCATGACCATCATTAGAGTCTTCATTCCAGATTTTTATTGACTTCAAATTCCACCATCTGCCATGGCGGGATTTGAACCCTGGCCCTCAGAATATCACCTAGGTCTCTCAAGTAACAGTTCAGTGATAAAACCACTGGGCAATCACCTCCCCTGTTAATTAACAGGTGGTATTACACTGACCACAAGGAGGCTGGATTGGAGGGGGGGGGGGGGTAAAATAGAGGGGAATCATTTCAAATTGACACTGCCGCTGGATTGACTGAGCCACTTTACCAGGCATTCGTTCGGCAGAGGGAACCACTGGAGACTGCCCCTCAATGTGGGGAGAGGGCTCTAAAGCCACAGGGAACGCTGGGTGTAGGGAAGGCAACTCCTGCGGCCTCAGTGCTTTCCTCAAAAGGCCTTTCTCTAAAATCACTTGGTTTGTGATTTAGCAAAACATTTTTTTGAGGTTTACCTGCAGAATGCAGCATGTACCTAACCTGCCCTAGGAGCTCCCATTGTACCTGGTGGTGTAAGAGGCTCTGCGCATGCATGTGAGGCTTAAAAGTGAATGACAGATTCAGCAACCAAATAAACCACCTGCCTCTGGCTGCTCCCTTCTCCAGCTGATGTTAGACCCTCCATCAAGTTGGTCAAAGCCAATTTTTCAGGTCTGTGACCTTTCATTCAAAAGCATGACTGTAGAAAGGGGGACGGTTGTATCTAGCTCTGATGAAAGGTCACAAACTTGGAAAGTTAACTTTGTTTCTCCCTCTACAAGATGCTGCCAGACCTGCTGAATATTTACAGCATTTTATATTTCCAATACCCACAGTTTTTTCCACTTTTCTACCAGTTGTATAATAGGAGTGCATCTCCCGTTGTGCTGTTCACAAGAAGACAAAATCAAATATTTTTCAGGTGAAGTGGAATTACAGTGATAATTAGACTAATTTTCACAGATATACTTAAAACAGCCAGGCATTCTGTCTTTCTTTTCACATTCCTAAAAATGGCATGGTGGCTCAGTGATTAGCACTGCTGCCTCACAGCACCACAGACCTGGGTTTGTGACCAGCCTTGAGTGACACTGTCCGTGTGGAGTTTGCCCATTCTCTGTGTGTGTTTCCTCAGGTGCTCTGATTTCCTCCTGCTGTCCGAAGATGAGCAGGTTCGATAGACTGGCCATGCTAAATTGTCTAGTGTTCAGATGAGGTAGGTTAGCTGTGGTAAATCAACGAGGTAAAAACAATGACTGCAGATGCTGGAAACCAGATTCTGGAGCAGCGGTGCTGGAAGAGCACGGCAGTTCAGGCAGCATCCAACGAGCAGTGAAATCGACATTTCGGGCAAAAGCCCTTCATCAGGAATAAAGGCAATGAGCCTGAAGCATGGAGAGATAAGCTAGGGGAGGGTGGGGGTGGGGAGAGAGTGGCATAGAGTACAATGGGTGAGTGGGGGAGGAGATGAAGGTGATAGGTCAGGGAGGAGAGGGTGGAGTGGATAGGTGGAAAAGGAGCTCGGCAGGTCGGACAAGTCCGGACAAGTCATGGGGACAGTGCTGAGCTGGAAGTTTGAAACTAGGGTGAGGTGGGGGATGGGGAAATGAGGACGCTGTTGAAGTCCACATTGATGCCCTGGGGTTGAAGTGTTCCGAGGCGGAAGCTGTGGTAAATGCAGAGTTACAAGGATAGACTAGGGGGCTAGTTCTGGGTGGAATACTCTTCAGAGGATTGATGCAGACTCAATGGGCTGAATGGCCTCTTTCAGCACTGTAGAGATTCTGTGATTCTATTATCAATTCCCACATCCACATTTTAACAGAAATTGCCTATGTTGACACATCAGTATGAATACACAATCCTATAACAAGTCTGCTGATAAGGAGGGCACTTAGTACAGCATACAAGTTGACAGAAATTTGTAATGAAAGCTGTCTAAGTCCACATTTATAAAGAAGAAATGGACAAAGAAAGCTTTTAGAAGCGAGATTTTTAAATGCATTATTAATTTATATATAATCCGCCTATTCAAACAATGTCCCATAGCAGTCTGCTGAAATTTACTTTTGTTTCAAGGCAAATTGCAAGTGATACGTAGATTCATTGTGAACAATTTACAGATTTCCAATATAAACTTGGGACTTAGGAGGTCAGTTCAGTTGGCTGGATGGCTGGTTTGCTCATGGAAAGTAGCACCAACAGTGTGGGCTCAATGCTGACACTCCTGGGGTTATCACAAAGGACCCCACTGCTCAACGGTTCCCCTCACCGGAGATGTGGGGACTCTTGGGCTCAAACACCACCAGTCCTCAGTAAAAAAACAAACAGTTTCTATGGCGACTTTGCATCTTATAATCTTGTGATGCATCAGAAAGATTTGAGACACAGTCTCAAATTACTTTAGAACCAATTGGTGGCTCAGTGACTGGTACTGCTGCCACACAGCGCCAGGGACCTGAGTTTGATTCTACCCTCGGGGAAATTGTCTGTGTGGAGTCTGTGTATTCTCCCTGCATAGGTTTCCTATCACAATCCAAAAATATGTAAATTAGGTGGATTGGCCATGCTAAATCGCCCAGAGTGTCCAGGCCTGATGGGCTGGTCATGGGAAATGCAGGATTATAAGGATAGGGTAGGTGGGTGGGATGCCCTTCAGAGATTTGGTGTGGACTTGATGAGATAAATGGCCCACTTCCACACTGTAGGGATTCTATAGTTCTACGAGGGGCGTGGAATAGGGTGAATAATCAAGAACCTTTCCCCAGGGTATGGGAGTCCAAAACCAGAGGGCTGAGGTTTAAGGTGAGGGGCTAAAAGATTGAAATGGGAATGAGCTATCAGAGGAGGTGGTGGAGTTTGGTACAATTACAGAAGTACAGGGCAGAGGTTTAGGGTGAGAGGGGAAAAATTTAAAAGTGACCTAAGGGGCAACTTTTTCACACAGAGGGTGGTGCGTTTATGGAATTAGCTGCCAGAGGAAGTGGTGGAGGCCGGTACAATTACAACATTTAAAAGGCAGCTGGATGGGAACATGAATAGGAAGGGTTTAGAGGGATATGGACCAAATTCTGGAAAATGGGAATAGGTTAATTTAGAATACCTGGTCAGCGTGGACGAGTTGGATCGAAGGATCTGTTTCCATGTCACACATCTCTATGACTCTATGTGCAAGTTAGGTGGATTGGTCATGCTATAATGCCCACAGCATCTAGAGTTGTGCAGGCTATGTGAATTACTCAAGATTACAGGGAGAGGGTATAAGGATGGGTCTGAGTGAGACTCTTTGAAGGGTTGGTGTGGATTTGATGAGCCAAATTGCCTGCTTCCACTCTGTAGGATTCGATGATCGTACAAATTGCATGCTTTAGAATCAGAGCCAGTCACTGTCATGATGTAGGTAATTCCGCAGCCATTTCGCTCACAGTAAACTCTCATCAACAGCAAGGCAACGGTGACTATAAATATGTTTGTGAGATTGATCGAAAGATAAGAAATGGCCAGGAATAATTCACTTGGTCTTCTTCAAAATAGCATCTGTCTCACAGAGAGTTAACAGCGGCTTAGTTCAACATCTCCTCTGAAATACAGCACTCCCTCTGTACTATACAGGAGCGTCAGCCTAAATCAAATGATTAGTTTTATCTGGAAGCCACAGATTCCCACAGACAAGTATTTTAGAGAATAAAAATCAGAGAAATCTAACGGTTATATAACATTGTGAATCTGAGTCAAGAGTATTTTAGAGAACAGACAAAAATCAGGTTCCAACTTAAATCATTCCCTACATGAGGGGTCACAATGGGGTCGGTCTTAAAGCCTGATATGTACAATTTATCTTATTGCTCTAAGAACTACTTCACTATCTTTGCTTGTAATATCAAATTATTACAAAGATAAGAACTATATGCAAAGAAAATGAATGGTTTCCATCAATTAATTCACAAGAGAATGTTGCTGTAATGGGTAGATTGCACAGAATTCCTTACGGCAAGGGGTGAATCGGGAAAGATATCCAGCCTCCGTGAGCATCCAGCCAATCAAACGGCAGCCAATCAAACGGCAGCCAATCAAACGGCAGCCAATCAAACGGTCAGCAGCTCTCCAGCCTCTGCAGTGGCAGTCATAGCAAGGGCTGTATCCAGTCCTCAATGGCAATTGATGGAGCCTGACACCAAGGTAATGGGGAAGATATCAATAGCACACAGGTGTGGAGAGATCAGGATGGGATTAGATCTTGACAGTTATAAGTAACCTATGAGCATTGCCCTTTGAGGTAAAGGGCACTGCTTGTCACTGGCCACCCGGGTGTTTTCCTATCTTCCTGGTGGTGGAAATTGAATAAAGATTTGTGTACTGTGTGTCTCACAACTGCACACACACACACACACCATGGGTGCTGGGGAAAAATAAGCACTAACGCAGTTAGACGGTAGTGTGGGGGTTAATAAAAAAAAATTAATAAAAGGAGTTAGCATTGCCCTTTGATGTCAAGGGGAAAAAAAAGAGGGCCATAGGTGCTGGGGAAAAAAAGAAGAGTGTCAGAGGTCCTGAAAAAGAAAGGACCTATGTCCCCCTCCCCACCACACCCTCCCTAACTGCCCCTTACCCATCAGCAACTCGAGGAAGTGAAATCTGAGAGACTTCATGCCTAGTTCTCACCCTCAACCCACTGCATGCAAACTTACAACAGGACAAAGGTGGGGCAGGTAGGCCCTAGGAATGCATGTAGGACCTGTGTCCAATGTTATACCCTCCCTTTGCCCACCTCAGCTAAGATGTCCCCGTGAGAGTAGCAACGTCAGCGCCCGGGTGAGATACTGATATATCCACTACTTCATCTGGACTGTCTACTATCTCTTGATGACTTCACGTGTGGGGTCTTCTCTATTCCTTTCCCAGTCTCTCCTTTGTTTGGTGCCATGGTGAATGGAACCGGTGTCTGCAGATCACAGCTGGCATAAAGCCATCGCTCAAAAACATACTTGTGTGGTCTATTTGTGGAGGTGCCGGTGTTGGACTGGGGTGGATAAAGTTAAAAATCACACAACACCAGGTTATAATCCATCAGGTTTATTGAAAGTTCAAACTTTCAGAGCACTAAAGGGGCAGCGTTCCGAGAGCTCATACTTTCAAATAAACCTGATGTCATGTGATTTTTAACTGTGTGCTCTTAACACAGACGGTTAATAGACCTTCTTACTTTTGTCTCCTTTACTTGCACTGAATTCCAAAAAAAGGACATTCTAAATTAAAATCTGTGATGTTATCATTTGATTAATTGGATCACCAAGTTACCACTGGAAGGTTGTTTATGCAACTTTTCAGAATTTCACAGCTGGATCACAGTATATTAGTGACTCCCAGTTGAAGAGAAGGTCTTAATGACCCCAGAGTATGTGTAAAAGCACCCTTCAATATTCTGTACCATTTGCTGATTATGTCTATAAAGAAGAACTATATAGAAGTACAGAGCATTTAGAATATAATGACATGCACTTATTCTGCAGCAGTATGTCAAGGCTAAAGAGTAATGATACAAATGACATACTCCCTTAACTCATCACTGAACAGAATTATTTTATTCATTGTTAACCAGGCTGTTGATCTTCCTTTCTTTAATCTAGAGACAAGTGAAGATGATAATGCCTATCAGCGAATTGGATAAATAACCTTAATCTTTTTTTCCCAAAGTGCTGATTTAGGTTCCACAGCAGCGGGAAATGGCAAATTTCGACTGAACAGAATGACATTTGCAAGGTGAGGTTTGAAATTGATTTCAGGTCAGCGTGTAGCTGGAGGAAGCAGAGATTCTTCAAATTACTAAACCTATCAATCATAGATTATGGAGACCTACAGTTCCAATTTGCACTATAACTGTAACTGAACATGAACTTGCTGTTATCTTAATTATATCACAGAGTTGATCATTTAATCAATGACTCCCCTGGTATAATGACATTTCACAATGTCGATAGGTTTCCACTGCTTTTTAATGGCCATAAGGACTTTTGGCAATGCATGTAACTCACACAAAATGTCTATCCCATTTATAAAATTTCATCACCTTTTGGCAGCTGTTCAAAGAGTTATTCATTTTGATAACACCCACAACTGTAAGTTATATCAGAAACGTCTGAAAGAGATTTATTCTGGTACCTTCCAGGTTGGGTTGTCCTCTTGGTCTGAGTCCAAAGTACTCAAAGTCGTTAACCTCATTCTCTTCAGCATTGGAGATACTGGAAGGGGTGATTCTCCGACCAACGTGGGAAGGCAATGGGCTCCTGCTGTTTGAGTCACCGGAGGTGGGTCCAGACATTTTGAAACACAAAACTTGCTAGAACAAAGTGACACAGACTGAGTCAGAGTAATGAAGGAAAGTTACAGAGAGTGAGCATCTACAGCTGGACGGAAAAACAGAACGGATCACCTTATCGACAGAGATTGCCAGCAAATACAGACGTCACCCTTCTTTGCTGAAAATTTTAACCCTCTCACAAACATTTTTTTTATTAATCATTCATGGGATGAGGATTTTGCTGGGTCTGGAGTCACATGTAGGCCAGACCAGGTAAGGATGGCTGTTTCCTTCCCTAAAGGACATTAGTGAACTACATGGGTTTTTTTCCCCAGCAATTAACCATTCATGGCTACCATTAGACTCTTAATTCCAGATTATTTTGGAATTCATATTCCACCATCTGCCATGGCACATTTCAAACGCAGATCCCCAGACCATTAGCTGGGTTGCTGGATCAACAGGACAGCAATAATACCATTAGGGCATCACATTATTTGATTTAATTGTGAAGCTGAAAATGCATTTATACTGTAGAATAATAGTGTTAAATATTGGTAGTTGGAAGCAAAAACAGAAAATGGTTGGAAATGCTTCACAGGTCAGACCATACCAGTAAAGAGAAAGTGAGGTCAGTAATCCATTCCTTTTCATCAGAACAGTGCCTTTCTTCCAAAATATCGATACTCTCTTCTTGTCAACTCTTAGTCAACCAAACAGTTTCCTTAGTATGCATCCACTGTCCCCATCAATATGGGTCAGTGTGGAGGATCTTATAGTCAAATATTAACACGGACAGTCCTATGTCAAGCTCAAATCTGTAGCCTGTCCACTGGGTATGGCACTAGAAGACCACCATCATCCAATGACTTACATCTGAACACAAACTGTTCAAGAGAGGAAGGTCAGAACATAGAACAGTACAGCACAGTACAGGCCCTTCGGCCCTCTATGTTGTGCCGACTTTTTATCCTACTCTAAAATCAGTCTAACCTACATACCCTTCATTATACTATTTTCCATGTGCCTTTCCAAGGGTCGCTTAAATGTCCCTAATGTATAGACTCTACTACCACTGCTAGCAGTGCATTCCACACACTCACCACTCTGTATAAAGAACCAACTTTTGACATTTCCCCTAAAGCTTCCTCCTATCACCTTAAAATTATGCCCTTTCATGACAGACATTTCCACCATGGAAAAAATGTCTCTGACTACCAACTCTACCTGTGCCTCTCATCATCTTTTACGCCTCTATCAAGTCGCCTCACATCCTTCTTAGCTCCAGTAAAAAGTCCTACCTCCCTCAACCTTTCTTTATATGACATGCCCTCCAGTCCAGGCCGCATCCTGGTAAATCTCCCCTGCACCCTCTTTAAAGCTTCCACATAATGAGGCGACCAGATGTTAACACAATATTCCAAGTGTGGTCTAACCAGGGCTCTATAGAGCTGCAGCACAACCTCATGGCTCTTAAATTCAATCTCCCTGCTAACACACCATTCACCTTCTTAACAATGCTATCAACTGGGGTGGCAACTTTGAAGGATCTATGGACATGGACCCCAAGATTCCTCTGTTCCTCCACACTGCCAAGAGTCCTGCATTTAACCCTGTATAATGCATTCAAATTCAACCTTCTAAAGTGAATTACTTCACACTTTTCAAGTTTGAACTCTATCTGCCACATCAGCCCAGCACTGCATCATGTCAATGTCCCGTTGCAACCTCCAACAGCCCTCCACACTATCGACAACTCCACTAACCTTCGCGTCATCGGCAAACTTACTAACCCACCCTTCCATTTTCCCATCCAAGTCATTTATATATTAAAAAAAAACACAGAACTGATCTGTTAGGTGGGGAAGTTAGAGGGCACATGGAGGACATGGGGAAATTTGTGATCGTTAAGTTAGCGTTACTAACATTCTTTACAAGGCTTTCTATTTTACTGAGGCTGGCATTATACCCATGCACAATAAACATGGTCCATACCTTCTATGGACTTCCTTGAGTTAGCTTCTTTTGATGGTTCTTCCTGAAAAAGAAATATGATAATGGTTAACGTGATGCAATGTTAAGATATATGTTAAATGTTTGATGTTTTCATGATCATTAAAGGAACTTTGGAGATGCATCACGGTGGCACAGTGGTAGGGCGGCACGGTGGCACAGTGGTTAGCACTGCTGCCTCACAGCACCAGGGACCTGGGTTCAATTCCCGCCTCAGGTGACTGACTGTGTGGAGTTTGCACGTTCTCCCCGTGTCTGCGTGGGTTTCCTCCGGGTGCTCCGGTTTCCTCCCACAGTCCAAAGATGTGCGGCTCAGGTGAATTGGCCATGCTAAATTGCCCGTAGTGTTAGGTAAGGCGTATATGTAGGGGATGGGTGGGTGGCGGGTCGGTGTGGACTTGTTGGGCCGAAGGGCCTGTTTCCGCACTGTAAGTAATCTAATCTAATAAATGTGGTTGCTTCAGACAGTCAGTTTCAGATATCATTTGAGCCAGTCTTTTTAAAGCATTGAAGAGAAGTGAAGCCCACTCCTGCATCCATCTTACAATTCAGAGCAGGCCATTCAGCCCAATGGGTCCACTGTGATGGTATTTCCTACTTGCCTCCACTCACCTTTCTTTGTCTCAGCGATATCTCCTTCCACTTGTTCCTCTTCAAATGTTTAGATAGATTCCCCTTCAGTGGTCCTATGGCAGCTACTCCTTGTGATAAGTAGCCTATTGCACACTCTGATTGTTAAGCTCACATATTCGATCCATACTAGCCTCTGGGAATTGCATTGTATGTGACACACTGCAACCGAGAGGGATACCAATCCAGAGTGTCATGATTTGTGATGCCGGTGTTGGACTGGGGTGTACAAAGTTAAAAATCACAATACCAGGTTATAGTCCAACAGGTATAATTGCTAGCACACTAGCTTTCGGAGCCACGCTCCTTCATCAGGTGATAGTGGAGGGCTCCATCATAACATCGAGCCCTCCACTGTCACCTGATGAAGGGGCGTTGCTCCGAAAGCTAGTGTGCTTCCAATTAAACCTGTTGGGCTATAACCTGGTATTGTGTGATTTTTAATCCAGAGTGTGACAGACTGACAGCAGTGAGATTTACTACTTCATCTGCTACTGCTTTCCTCCAGGGATAGAGAAAGTTAACAAGAGCAGTCTTTTGAGAAATTGCCAACAGTTAAAGAATAAGCAGGATTCCCAGATCACCAGGGGTTTGTCAGAAAGAGAATTCCCAACAGTCTGCTGCTGATGGGCACATTTAAATAAAAAGAGTCTCTACATATATATTTTTTAAAAGGTTACACAAAGAGCAGAAACATAGTGGTAGATGCTTTTAAGACTATCATTTTACATTTGGCTCTGGAAATGTAAAAGTCCATTAATGTGTCCAAATCAAAGCCAGTGTTCTAAAGATCTCCAAGTTACTCACTGGCAAACTTTATGTGTAACAAAGGGTTATTGTCCCAGAAAATAAAAATCTTACATTCAAATGGGATATCTGGGCAGCATGGGAGGGTTGGACCAAAGGGTCTGTTTCCATGCTGTACATCTCTATGACTCTATATAGCGCCTTTCACATCAGCAAATTGTGTCGACGCTTTTACATTCAATCTGTTGTTTACACTTAAAACTGAAATAGGTGGAATATTCCTGGAGACGCTTGCATTTCTGAAAATGGCATGAAGAAATTGCTTTGGAAGCATCGGGTAGTTGTTGGTTTTTGCTCACACCAAACAACTGAGATGGGGACATGTGTTTTAAATAACCTCTACATCAAAGCTTTGAGAAGATCTTTTAAGTGGAACTGAGTCAGTCAGTCAGAAACGATGGTAACAGCATCAGAGCAGGGAAAACAAATGCACAAATTGCTTCGAAGTTTCTTTTCCAAAAACTTTGACAGAGGGAGATCTAACTTTCGATCACTGTGTATACACTTTTTCCAGCGTCAGTGAGACTGAAAACCAATAAAACGGTTGCAAGCTTTATTATAAATGGAAGCAAACCTGGTGAATTGCTACAAAGATATTTGAAGGCACTACAATGAAAAAGTCAGTCAGAAGCACCAAACTAAAGTATTTCCCGGAACCAACCCAAACAAATCGTAAGTTACATTTATTGATATTGGAAATAAATCTGTTTCTCCAATTAAACACCCAGAAAAGCTAGCGGCTCCTCTGTCATTACTCAGGAGACAATAAACAAAGACCACTGCTCACCAAAGTGCACTTTGCTGTTCACGTTTCAAATGCTATCTTGTTATTTGGCCAACTCTCTGAATTTAACAAAGAAATGACCACAGTCTCCAGTTTGAAGAGTAACAGGGAAGAATTTGCATATATTAGAGACATATGGAGATTATTCCAACTTTAAAAAGCAGGAACTGACAGCCTACAAGTGGCAAGGCCCCTACCCCAATAGTGCATTGATATGTATTTTTATAAATTAACAGCCTCGTCACAAAACCTTAACTTCATTGCAACAAATTGACTCAATTAGCGAGTTGAACTATGAGAAAAAGATCATTTACCTGATGAGAGAGAAGAAACTAGCAGCCTGGAGACAGAGGACTAGTTAAGAGCATCTGAATGCACCAGTTTTATACTGATTGTCAGAAGCCAGCTCGCCTTTGCAAAGAATGTGAGCAAGTTTTTTTTTCGCATTCCCGGTTTTGTGGTTAACAATTCTGACTCAGAACAGCAAAGAACACGTTGGCCACGCCTCACAAACCTGACGAGAAAGAACGGGTGGACAGCCCATGTCTGCAATTACTCACAATCCTCTAGTTATCAGCGTTCCCCGGAGCAGAAACACTCACCGAATGTTTCACCCTAAAACCCAGAGAGAATGTGGCCTTTCTCCTCCCACAGAGGCTGCCTGTCCTGCTGAGTGTTTCCAGCATTTTATTCCAGTTTTGCAGCACCCAAGCAGGTATCTTATCTCTGGACCAGATACCAGTCCTTTTGGTGGTGTTCAGGCTTTGCACTTTGGATGCAGCCTGAACTGCTGTGCTCTTCCAGCACCAGTGATCCATAAGCTTATTGAGCAGTCTTACTGCTCAAGTTAAATAAATAGTGGAGGTGGCAAAGATATCTCATTGATATTGAAGTATTGCTTTCTTCAGG
Source organism: Hemiscyllium ocellatum (assembly GCF_020745735.1). Taxonomy (NCBI): domain Eukaryota; kingdom Metazoa; phylum Chordata; class Chondrichthyes; order Orectolobiformes; family Hemiscylliidae; genus Hemiscyllium; species Hemiscyllium ocellatum. The sequence goes on from NC_083434.1 coordinate 36,109,181, forward strand.
CCAGATTGCGGTAGGGTAAAGGGGGAACAGGTACTGCAATGAGATAACAAGGGAACAGGCTTTAAACTTGCCCCTCCCCCAACCACGACCTACCCCCCCCCACTCCCCATTCCCCTATTTCCAAGACCCCAACCACTTCTCCAAATGAAACTGTAGAGATATTCCATTACTGTGTTACTGTACCAATGGTTTCACTCCTGTTGCATTGATTTGATTTATTATTGTCAAATGTACCTCTGTACAGTGAAAAGTTTTGTTTTGCCTGCACTATACAACATAGAAAGGCTCAAAGATCACAGGGTGATAGAACAGAGTGAGGAAAACAAAGTTGCAGCTGCAAAAATTGTTAGCAATTTTTAACAGACTTAGAATGGAGGTTTAAAAGTGCAGAACGATTGTAAGAATTATGAGAATAAAGTCTGCTGTAGAGAGCTTCCAAAGAGTTGTGTCAGTGCCATCTTGAATCAGTGGTGTATACAGTACTTTCTGCTCTACCCAGTGGAGTTTTTAACTAAAGGTCTGTCATTCAGACAGTACCATTTAACACCAGTTCATCTGTTTCTACAGAAAGCCCCAATTTAAATTGTCTTTTCCTTTGCAAATCCTTGCTGCTTTTTACATGTTATCAATTTCTGCAGGGTCTGTCCCGACTCATTAGCCAATTGGTTCTTTAAAATCTTTAATGCTCATATTAAAGGTTAACATCGCATTACAACAGACATACCAATCACAAGACAGCTTTATTAAGCTTTCAGACAGTCTGACCAACACTACCCTCACAAGCCTCCATTTATTAGCTCTAGAGATTAAACATTATTTCATCAGCAGTATATTCCTTCTCCTATCGTAGGAATACTATCCATTACGAAATCCACAGTAAACTATTATGGATATCATTTTATATTGGATAACAAGCATTATTCAAAATCTGCTACTTTCAGTACAATTCCACAAATCAAAAAGTGACTACCTGGATTATAGAATCATAGAGATGTACAGCACGGAAACAGATCCTTCGGTCAAACTCATCCATGCCAACCAGATATCCTAACCTAATCTAGTCCCATTTTCCAGCACTTGGCCCATATCCCTCCAAACCCTTCCTATTCATAAACCCATCCAGATGCCTTTTAAATGTTGTAATTGTACCAGCGTTCACCATTTCCTCTGGCAGCTCATTCCAGACTTGCACCATCCTCTGTGGGAAAAAATTGCCCCTTAGATCCCTTTTTAAAATTTTCCCCTCTCACCCTAAACCAATGCCCTCTAGTTCTGGGCACCCCCACCCCAGAGAAAACGCCTCGTCAATGTATCATATCCATGCTCCTCATGATTTTATAAACCTCTATAAGGTCACCCCTCAGCCTCCAGCACTCCAGGGAAAACAGCCCCAGCCTATTCAGCCTCTCCCTGTAGCTCATTTGCAGTAATATTTTACAGGTACCCACCTTGGATACCTGAAGCAATCCATATCCAAATGCAGCAAGACTTGGACAACATTCAGGCAACTAATTGGTGCCTCACAAGTGCAAGGTAATGATCAACTCCAGCAAGACTCAATCTAACCATCGTCCCTTGACATTCAATGTCATTCCCATCACTGAATCTCCGACCAACTTAGGGCAACATGTTGGGTCTAGTTTAGTTTGGGAACATGTTTGGCGTGGATTGGTTGGACCGAAGGGTCTGATTCCATGTTGTATGACTCTATGACTCTTCAAAGTCATTCAGGGGATGGTGATGACCCAGTGGTGTTATCATTGGTCTGTTACTAGAGAGATCCAGGTAACATTCTGGGGACCCAGGTTTGAATCCCACCATGACAGATGGTGGAATTAAGAGTTTAATAATGACCAGGAATTAATTGTCGAGAAAACCCATCTGGTTAATTACATGTGATTCCAGACCCACACAACTGTCCTCTGGGAAATAAATGCTAGCCTAGCCAGCTACGCCCTCATCCCATGAATGAATAAAGTAAAACATTCCCATCACTGATTCCCTCACCATTTTAAGAGTTACTCTTGACCAGAGACTGAATTGGATTCGCCATAATAATACTCTGGCTGCAAGAGCAGGAATTCTTCAGTCAGTAACTCACTACCTGTCTCCCCAAAGCCTAGCCAACATGGACAAGGGGCAAATCAGGAATACTTTCTACTTACCTGGATGAGTGCTGTCATGACAACACTTAAGAAGCTGGACACCATCCAGGACAATTCAAACTGCCTGATTGGCACCATGTCCTCCACCTTCAACTGAAAAAAAAACTGCAGATGCTGTAAATCAGAAACAAAAACAGAAATTGCTGGAAAACATAGAACAGTACAGCACAGAACAGGCCCTTCAGCCCACAATGTTGTGCCAACCACTGATCCTCATCTATGCACCCTCAAATTTCTGTGACCATATGCATGTCCAGCAGTCTCTTAAATGTCCCCAATGACCTTGCTTCCACAACTGCTGCTAGCAATGCATTCCATGCTCTCACAACTCTCTGTGTAAAGAAGCCGTCTCTGACATCCCCTCTATACTTTCCTCCAACCAGCTTAAAACTATGACCCCTCGTGTTAGTCACTTCTGCCCTGGGAAATAGTCTCTGGCTATCGACTCTATCTATGCCTCTCATTATCTTGTATACCTCAATTAGGTCCCCTCTCCTTCTCCTTTTCTACAATGAAATAAGTCCGAGCTCAATCAACCTCTCTTCATAAGATCAGCCCTCCAGTCCAGGCAGCATCCTGGTAAACCTCCTCTGAACCTCTCCAAAGCATCCACATCTTTCCTATAATAGGGCGACCAGAACTGGACACAGTATTCCAAGTGCGGTCTCACCAAAGTTTTATAGAGCTGCAACAAGATCTCATGACTCTTAAACTCAATCTACCTGTTAATGAAGGCCAAAACACCATATGCTTTTTAACAACCCTGTCCACTTGGGTGGCCATTTTAAGGGATGTATGTACCTGCACACCAAGATCCCTCTGTTTCTCCACACTGCCAAGAATCCTATCCTTAATCCTGTACTCAGCTTTCAAATTCGACCTTCCAAAATGCATCACCTCGCATTTATCCAGGTTGAACTCCATCTGCCACCTCTCGGCCCATCTCTGCATCCTGTCAATGTTCCGCTGCAGCCTACAATAGCCCTCTATACTGTCAACGATACCTCCAACCTTTGTGTCATCTGCAAACTTGCTGACCCATCCTTCAATCCCCTCATCCAAGTCATTAATAAAACTTGCAAACAGTAGAGGCCCAAGGACAGAGCCGTGTGGAACACCACTCACCACAGACTTCCAGGCAGAATATTTTCCTTCTACTACCACTCGCTGTCTTCTGTTGACCAGTCAATTCTGAATCCAGACAGCTATGCTCCCCTGTATCCCATTCCTCCTGACCTTCTGAATGAACCTACCATGGGGAACCTTATCAAATGCCTTGCTGAAGTCCATATGCACCACATCCACAGCTTGACCCTCATCAACCTTTCTAGTCACATCCTCAAAGAACTCGATAAGGTTTGTGAGGCTTGACCTGCCCCTCACAAAGCCGTGTTGACTGCATTTAATCAAGCCATGCTCTTCCAGATGGTCATAAATCCTATCCCTCAGAATCCTTTCTAACACCTTGCAGACGACTGACGTGAGACTTTGATGAAAGAGTGAACATTGATGGTGGTGGATTGGCAGCATCTGTGGAGAGAAATCAGAGTTAACCTTTCAGGTCAAAACATTAGCACTGATTTATCTCCACAGAAGCTGCCAGACCTGCTGAGCTTTTCCAGCAATTTCTGTTCTTGTTCCACCACCATCAATGTTCACTCTTTCCACTGAGTAGCAGCAGGGTGTACCATCTGCAAGATGTACTGCAGCAACTCATCAAGGCTCCTTAGACAGCGTTTGCCAAACCCATAAAGTCTACCACCCACAAGGACAAAGGCAGCAGACACAAGGGAACATTGCCACCTGCAAGGTTCTGTCCAACTCATGCACATCCTGACTTGGATGTACGTCACCGTTCCTTCACTGTCGCTGAGTCAAAATCTTGGAGCATTCTTTGTAACACCATGGCTATCCTATATCCCAAGGGCTACAGTGGTTTAAGTAGGTAGCTCAACACTATCTTCTCAAGGGCATCTGAGGATGCCTAATAAATGCTGTCCAAGTCAGCAATACCTACATCTCATGCACGAATAAAAATTTGCAAGCACTTGAACAAGCAAGTAGTCAGCAGGAACTTATGGAAAGGCAATCAGGAAGAAACAACACTTGAAGCAAACGTCTTTCCTTCAGATCTGCAAAGGGAGCACAGAGGAAAGCAGTCTGGGCTAGAAAGAGCTTAAAGACCAGTCCTATCTGACACTTGGAGATTCCATTAAGAAGCAAGGGTTTGTTGGAGCATCAAAGTTAAAGGTTCAACAAGGATGTAAACATATTGATTTTAAAAACACCCGTTGGCCGAGAAGACATTCCTTAAGTTAGTGATTTTTTAAAAAAAGGTTGAGAAGGCAGGAAGTAATAATAAAGAGTACTTATAGTTCACAACAAACATTGTTACTATATTGACTGAACACCACAAGACTTGGTTATAGTAGAGACAACAAAGGTTGAATAATGAAGTTGCAGCACTGAAATTGTCATGAATCAGAATTAAGGTTAGAAAAGGAACTCTTTGAAAGCTAAAATCAGTAGTATCAAACAGGAGAACATGGTTAGAAGACTTTGATGCCACAGATAAGAGGGTAAGATCCTTAAATTAAACCTTTGTGCAAACATAAAGAATGTATAAAGTTCACAGCCACAAGCTTCTTTTTGTAAAGTCCTGGTCAGTGATACATAACATTTATCAGGTCATGAAGGGTGGGAAATCATCCATTTGACCCAGGAGAAATCAGGAAACCTCCATTTTGCCTGCAGAGAGTAGGAGATCTCCATTTTAACCACAACAGCATGAGGAACCCCACAAATTTACAGCATGACAATTTAATAGAATTATAAGCTTTGAGAGATGGAAATTGCAAGTTATTTGAAGTAAAAATCTTGAAGGTAAAAAAGATTACAAGGGAAAGAATGTAAAAGCTTTGGAGAAGAATAAATAGTCACACTAGGAAGTCATGGCTGGAGAAAAAGTCCTGCCTCAAAGAGTTAACATCAGAGATGGAACATCCTATCGGAAAGATGTTGTGAAACTTGAAAGGGTTCAGAAAAGATTTACAAGGATGTTGCCAGGATTGGAGGATTTGAGCTATAGGGAGAGGCTGAACAGGCTGGGGCTGTTTTCCCTGGAGCGTCGGAGGCTGAGGAGTGACCTTGCAGAGGTATAAAAAATCATGAGGGGCCTGGATAGGATAAATAGTCAAAGTCTTTTCCCTGGGATTGGGGAATCCAGAACTAATGGGCATAGGTTTAGGGTGAGAGGGGAAAGATATAAAAAAGACACCTAAGGGGCAACTTTTTCACGTAGAGGGTGGTACATGTATGGAATGAGTTGCCAGAGGATGTGGTGGGAGCTGGAATAATTGCAACATTTAAGAGGCATTTGGATGGGTATATGAATAGGAAGGGTTTGGAGGGATATGGGCCAGGTGCTGGCAGGTGGGACTAGATTGGGTTGGGATATCTGGTTGGAGTGGACAGGTTGGACCGAAGGGTCTGTTTCCATGCTGTACATCTCTATGACTAAGTTGAACAAATGATTGGACATCTTGGAGAAAACATTTCCTATGACAGAATTCCTTCAAATTCAAACCCACAGTTGAATAAGTTGTATTTTACCAAAACACACAACATATTTTAGAAAATGTTGGACAATTTAAATTCTTGAAAGAGAATGTTCAGCATTCAAGGGAATCTGTGGTGCTTTCATTAAGCATCTTTCATTAATGAAAGCATCTGTGCAAATAGTAGAAAATGTGACTGTGGAGATTTATAATCGTAATTCATAACAGTCGGAATTAGAGTTGGAATTGTTGATGAGTCTTAAGTTTCCCAAAGAAGATCTGATTTCAGAGAAAGCTATATAGGTGGTGCTGAAACAGAAACCAGGAATGATTGCAGCCAAACCCTCAGAGGTGTTGGGTAAGTATCAGACTCTATCCATGTTATAAGATTTAAACAATCCAAAGATGTAGGGTAAACCAGTTGGGAGATTCAGCCAAACAGCAGATATCAAGAGCCAGTGTCACTGCTGTGAAGTGACAAAGTTGATTGATGAGGAAAGGGCTGTAGATATCATATACATGGACTTCAGTAGGCGTTTGATAAAGTTCGAGAGTGTGGTGCTGGAAAAGCACAGCAGGTCAGGCAACATCTGAGGAGCAGGAGAATCAATGTTTTGGGCAGAAGCCCTTCATCAGGAATTAATAAAGTTCCCAATAGAAGGCTTTTGGAGAAAGTGAAGTCGCATAGGATCCAAGGTGTACTATCTAGATGGGCAGCAGGAGACAAAGAGTAGCAGTGGAAGGAGTTTCTCAAAATGGAGAACTGTGACCAATAGTTTTCCACAGGGATCCGTGTTGGGACCACTGATATATATATATATAAATGATCTGGAGGAAGGTATAAGTGGTCTGATTAGCAAGCTTGCAGATGACACTAAGATTGGTGGAGTAGCAGATAGTGAAGGGGACTGTCAGAGAACATAGCAGAATATAGATAGATTGGAGAGCTGGACGGAGAAATGGCAGGTGGAGTTTGATCCAGGCAAATGTGAGGGAATGATTTTGGAAGATCCAATTCAAGAGCGAACTATACTGTATGTGCAAACGCCCTGGGGAAAATTGATGTACAGAGAGATCTGGGTGTCCAGGTCCATTACCCTGAAGGTGGCAATGCATGTCATTAAAGAGGTCAAGAAGGCATATGGCATGCTTTCCTTCTTTGGATGAGGTCTTGAATACAAGAGTTGGCAGTTGTCATGTTACAGTTGTCTGGGACTTTGGTTCGACCACATTTGGAATATCGAGTACAGTTCTGGTTGCCAGATTACCAAAAGGATGTGGATGCTTTGGTGAGGGTGCAGAGGAGGTTCTCCAAGATGTTCCCTGGTATGGAGGGCACTAGCTATGAAGAGAGGTTGAGTAGATTAGGATTATTTTCATTAGAAAGACAGAAATTGAGGGGGGACTTGATTGAAGTCTACAATATAATGAGAGGTACAGACAGGGTGGATAGCAAGAAGCTATTTCCCAGAGTGGGTTTCTCAATTACCAGGGGTCATGACTTCAAGGTGAGAAGGGAAAAGTTTAAGAGAGATATGCATGGAAAGTTCTTTACGCACAGGGTGGTGGGTGCCTGGTTCACATTGCCAGCAGAGGTAGTAGAGGCAGGCATGATAGCGCCATTTAAGATGCAAAAAGACAGATAGATGAATAGGCAAGGAGCAGAGGGATACAGATCCTTAGAAAATAGGTGGCAGGTTTAGATAGAGGATCTGGATCAGTGCAGGCTTGGAGGGCCTTCGTTCTTTGTTCAATAGATTGGCAGTGACCAACTATGACAAAGGATGCCGCATCAGTCAAACAATAGGTCACTTCCTGAAGATGTGCAGGAGTAGGTTGCAGTTTTAGACCAGGCAAAAGCCAAATGCTGACACATAAAGTTGACAATGTAATAGAACCAGCAACATTGGGAAAGATACCCAGTGCATTCCTAATGGAAATTGGCGATCCAACCTGCTCAGAACATGTTTGTGTTCAGATCTGGTATTGCATTAATTTTATTTGATGCATGAGAATGTGGATGTCTTCTGAACTTGAATGCCATTGCTGAAGAAACAAAAGTTATAGCCTTCAGAGATGAAACCACATGGTCTGGGTAGTATAAAGCTTAGAGATATGCTACTGGCCCAAGTGATTGGCATGGCAAGCAGAACCATGATCTCCTGTGTCCCATGAGAGTAAATGGCATCCATTCTCCCACTGCCAGCTCACACGCACAGGGGCATCATGGTCTGCCAGTGCACAGGCATCTACCTCATAACCAGGCATAGCCTGGAAACATAGAGAGGCTAAAACCTTGTGAGTTCATAGCTACATGATCCTCTCAAACTACTGACCCTTTCTAGACATTGTGCATCCCACTCACTCACTGGGGATAGTTCACCCCCACCAGGTAGGATTACACCCCTAGGAGGAGAAAGTGAGGTCTGCAGATGCTGGAGATCAGAGCTGAAAATGTGTTGCTGGAAAAGCGCAGCAGATCAGGCAGCATCTAAGGAACAGGAGAATCGACGTTTCGGGCATAAGCCCTTCTTCATTCCTGAAGAAGGGCTTATGCCGAAACGTCGATTCTCCTGTCCCTTGGATGCTGCCTGACCTGCTGCGCTTTTCCAGCAACACATTTTCAGTATTACACTCCTACTCCCATTCACATCACACTCAGTCCTTTTCTTTACCTCATTGCAGGAGATATACCCAACCATATTGAGAGAGCCAGGCAGGGTGGGGTTGGAGGTGATGAACATGAAAGTTCTCACTCCAGTGGAGGTCAGGGCATTTGATCTGGTCAGCGAAGACCGTGACATTTCCTGTTGTGGTCCAGAGACACAAACAGTGAATAACTTTACACTCTGCTCTTCTCAGATGAGCACCAAGGCAAACTCATTGTGCTGCACAAACTTCCCACCAACTTCATTAAGTAATTCCTTCTCTTCTTCCGCCCCACTAGTGCCAGCCAACAGCAGATGCAGAGCAAGAGGCTGTACCCTGAGGAGGAAGCCTTAAAGGGCGCACTGGCAAGGGATTCATCTGCATCCTCCACTCGCTCAGCGGCAAAGACCCCAGTGAGTACTCAGGCTAAACTCAGGGAACAGGCTGGTGAACATATCACTGATGCATATCCAGAACTTGTAGAGGAAGATACCCTCAGCTTTGTAGAAGGCCAAGTGTATCCATAAGCCTTGCTCTAAAGCAGCTGGGATACAGTGAGCAATTCCACCACTGTGTGCTTTTGTAAGTGTACATGGAAATTCCTGATGAAGAACTTATGCTCGAAACATCTCCTCGGACGCTGCCTGAGCAGCTGTGCTTTTCCAGTGCCACGCGTCTTGACTCTGATGTCTAGCATCTGCAGTCCTCACATTCTCCTACGTTGAAATATTCCCAGTGCCAAAGACATGTCTGGCCCATCAGAGAGCCCAACCCCAGGTGAATATTACCATGTTGTCCCACAGCCTGGCAATGCACATTATGCAGCTTAAACCCTCAAACTCCCTGCAGTGCTGCAGAATACAATGAGCCCTCACTGTATCCTCACAATGTCTAAGCATCCTCACTGATAATGCCACCAATACTATGGGCAATGAATGGGGATTGATTCACTCCATTGAAGCTCCACAGTTATGGTAAGTTGACATGTGATTTGGCCACAGTCCATCTCATAGATTCAATGAGACGCCGCCATCCTCCAATTCTCAGGCAATGGATTGACCTTTTCTTCCTGAAAGCTGGAGATATGTGACAGATTCCGCCATTGCTCCCATAAGGTGAGGGGGTTCAACTAAACATCTCAAGTGCTGGTTCCAAACCTCTCCGCCAAACCTTATCATTATCCTAAGTGTCCTCCTGAATCATCTCTACTGCCTTGACTGGAATCCCGATTTTACCAGTCTGTGAGTTCCCTGATGCATGAGGGACTCTCAAATCACCCACTTTGCTGATGATGGGAGCGGTTCCAAAGAACATGATTGAAATGCAGCTCATCCTTTCAACGGTTCAAGATAGTCCACATCTTTGACTTTGGAGAAGCTTCTCATATTGGGACAATGAGATGACCACAAAATCTGGGAGAGTGCAAGTGAAGATATACGTTGGTGAAAGTGCAGGTTATATCCAGTGATTGAATATCCATGCCACTGAGTGCTCAGTAGCACATTTAAAGTCAATATTTTATTGCATAGATAAATCAAATAGAAAAACCACTCAATCCTTAAGTAGTGTGGCACTCAGTAAGAGGGCTGACAACCAACTGTGCAAATGAAATATTAACAACATAAAAATTGATCAACCAACTCCATCATCCTGGAGGCTGTGACAATTAAGTTGTCTCTGGCCTCTCTGGCTCCATTGACCATTGCTGTGTCTTCCCCTCAGATGGTCATTACGTCCCTTTTTATCCTCCTCCTCAGAGCATTCGTCTCACTCCCACATCTTCTCTCCAGACAACCCATCCCACTTTCTTGGCAAATGAGAAGGAGGGTACAGCACACCGCTCGGGTGTGGGACACACCATCTGTCATAGGGTTGCCCTGCCTGAATGATCCAGAAACCTCACCTCCAGGGGTCCTCTGCTGTCTTCCACCCTGCCTCTCATCGAAGCTTTGCCAGCTGCGGTCTGCCACTGCTCAGTCGCAAACTGGGAAATTAAAGTTAGTCACTTGTTGCAGAGTTACTCCTGCTTCCCCCTGCACCCATCCTTGGATATGCAAAGGGCCTTTGAAAGAGGCTGGCACCCACATACTATTCACTGTAATTCTATCCAGTACTGACCTGCATTATCAGGCTTTAAACACAGTACTACAGACGCTGGAAATCTGATTTAAAAACAGAAAGTGCAGGAGAAGCCCAGCAGTCTGGCAGCATCCATGGAGAGAGAGAGAAGCAAAGTTTGTGCTTTAAGTGACTCTCCTTCAAGACTCTCTTCCAGTTTTCAAGCAGCTGGCATAGGGATGAGATGATGACTCGGCATTGAGAGTCATCTTCTACACCACGTTTCACTAGTTTTGCAGATAGCTGCAGTTATTGCTGTAGATCCTGTTTCAGGCAAGAGCTCTCCTTTGACGTGGGAGCCTCCTGCTGCTTCTCCCTCTGCAATAGCTGTTGCTGCAGCTACACATGACTCTGTTAATATCTGCATTGATTCCTCTGCAGGGCACTCACAAGGTGAACTGTTGGTTTCACCTCTGCCATGGAGTTTAAGATTATCAGATCGGCCAAGGTCTCATCGAGAGGCAGAGCCATTGACCTGATGGGCTGAATTGCCTACTCCTGCTCCAATGTTTTACGGGGGAAATCTTGAAATGATCAGGTTTCAAAAGGACTTGGGGGCTCAGGTGAATAACACTTTAAATAAAGCAGCGTGGTGGCTCAGTGGTTAGCACTGCTACCTCACAGCACCAGGAGCCCGGGTTTGATCCCAGCCTCGAGTGACTGTCTGTGTGGAGTTTGCACATTCTCCCTGTGTCTGTGTGGGTTTCCTCCAGGTTCTCTGATTTCCTCCCACAGTCCAAAGATGTGTAGGTTAGGTAAATTGTCCATAGTGTTCAGGGGTGTGTCGGTTAGCTGCATTAGTCAGAAGTAAATGTAGAGTAAGAGGGTAGGAACATGGGTCTAACATATGAGGAACAGCTGAGGATCCTGGAATTGTATTCATTGGAGTTTAGATGATTAAGGGGAGACTTAATAGAAACTTACAAGATAATACATGGCTTGGAAAGGGTGGACGCTAGGAAATTTTTCCCGTTAGGCGAGGAGACTAGGACCTGTGGACACAGCCTTAAAATTAGAGGGGGTCAATTCAGAGCAGAAATGCGGAGACATTTCTTCAGCCAGAGAGTGGTGGGCCTGTGGAATTAATCGCCGCAGAGTGCAGTGGAGGCCGGGACACTAAATGTCTTCGAGGCAGAGATTGATAGATTCTTGATGTCACGAGGAATTAAGGACTACAGGGAAAATGCGGGTAAGTGGAGTTGAAATGCCCATCAGCCATGATTGAATGGTGGAGTGGACTCGATGGGCCAAATGGCCTTGCTTCCACTCCTATGTCTTATGGTCTTATGGTCTTATGGGTGGGATACTCTTCGGAGGATCGGTCTGGACTTGTTGGGCCAAATGGCCTGTTTCACCCTGTAGAGATTCTTTTTATTCTGCCACTTCTATGAAAAATATTATGGGCAAGTTAGGGATGTAACCGAAAAGGTGAACAGAATGTTGCTGGCCATTGTTTCTAGGGGACTAGATTACAAGGAGGTTGGTGCCACGCTCCAGCTCCACAAAGCCCTGGTTGGACCACACCTGAGGAAGGGTAGATTGGCGTTGAAGGATATGCAGTGGGGACTCACCAGAATGAGATCTGGCCTTGAGGAGTTAAATTATGAGGAGACACTATAGAATTTAGGGCTGTGTTCCCCAGAATGTAGAGGGCTAAGGAGTGTTTTGGTCAAAATGTTCAAGACATTAAGGTTAAATGGAGGGAGAAATTATGCCTGTTGGTATAAGAAGGTCTAGAGCTACTGGCATAGTCCAAAAATTCAGACCAGAAGCTGTGAAACTATTGTTGTGTTGCTATAGTCTTATCAGACCATAGGGACTGCTCTCTCATTAGAGAGAAGTGACTGGAGATGGTTTAACCAGAGGGCCACCAGACCTCAGGTGGGGGAAAGAGGTGTCCTTCATGGTAACATTAAGCCAGTGATGGGAATTGAACCCATGCTGTTGGTATCACACTGCTCTCTAAACCGACAACCCACCCAACAGAGCTAAACTGATTCTCTTGGATTGTAATTAGAAACAGTCAAATTATGGGAGATCTTTGAACCCAATTCTGCAGACAGTGAATGCCAGATCAATTGCTAAATTTGAATGGGAAATGAATCGACTTTTACTAATTGTGGACAGGGCAGGAGAAAGCATATAGAGGTGGGGGATGGGGGGAGAGTTCGATGGGCAACTATTTGGGCACTCATAGACGGGTGTCCCTCCACACCAACTCTTCCTGCTCCAGTCACCAGAATTTACGAGGTGGCCTCACACCACATGTTTATTCCTAGTAACAACAGGAGAAGACAATCAATTGACCATCTGCAGATTTCAATTGGCACATGCATAAGTTGGCGACCTCCCTTGCCATTGGTAAAATACCCAGGTAAGGGGGCGTGGAGTAGATGATGGGTACAGTACTGCTGCCCAAGTCCCCTGTAACACCCCACCTGCTACCCTGCCTCTTGGGTGGGGGCTGCGAGTGAGGGGACCGTAAAGTTGAATCTTAAAATGTAAAAGCTATATGGGGCAAAGGTGGGAGTTAAATTGCAAATCACTCATGATCTCATTGAATTGCAGATGGTCTCAAGTAGGTAAATCACCTCCTGATTCATTTCTCAGTTGTTATGTGTTGATTCAATGTGTGTCACATTTATTAATTATGGTGTTCGATTTGGCAACCCTTCTTAAAAGTTTTGAGCTCGTCGTGAACAATATAGTCAAAGTGACTTTCTCCCTTTTAGCACTTGCATCAGCAACACTGCACTCAGCTGGACCACTGCTCTGAGGGTTTGATGCAACAGCAGTGACTCATCTGAAGAAGGCATAAGGCTGGCTCATGAAGAACAGGATAAGTACAAACTTAGATCAAAGTCCTGTCATGACGTTGATCTGCTGTAGGATCTTCAACCACACATTCAAATTCAAAATAACTTTCTGCTAAAACACCAAAGTCAAAAGGAAGGCAGTTTCAGCTAATAGGATGTGATGACAAATATAAATATTTATCAGTACCGACCAGAATTTGGTTACATAGTGAACAAGCTCTTGCCTTATTGTTTCCAGTCCAATCCTGAAGTGTGGATTTGTCAAAATGAATACAACTTTGTTGTAAATAAAAGTTCAGAAGTAAAAGTGCAGTGAATACCGAAGAAGGTTACCTCAGATTACAATGGGATATTGATTAGATGGGCCAATGGGCTGAGGAGTGGCAGATGAAGTTTAATTCTGATAAATGCAAGGTGCTGCATTTTGGGAAAGCAAAGCAAAGCAGAACTTAAGAGACTTAATGGTAAGGTCCTGGGGAGTGTTGCTAGACAAAGAGATCATGGAGTGCAGGTTGCTAGTTCCTTGGAAGTAGAGTCACAGGTAAATAGGATAGTGAAGAAGGCTTTAGGTGTGCTTTAGGAATTGGAAGGCCATGTTGCAGCTGTACAGGACATTGGTTAGGCCACTTTTTGGAATATTATGTGCAATTCTGATCTCCTTCCTATCGGAAGGATGTGTTGTGAAACTTGAAAGGGTTCAGAAAAGATCTACAAGGATGTTGCCAGAGTTGAAGGATCTGAACTAAAGGGAGAGGCTGAATAAACTGGGACTGTTTTCCCTGGAGCATCGCATGCTGAGGAGTGACCTTACAGAGGTTTATAAAGTCACAAGGGGCATGGATAGGATAAATAGACAAGGTCTTTTCCCTGAGGTGGGTGTATCCAGAACTGGAGGCCATAGGGTGAGAGGGAAAAAATATAAAAGGGACCTAAGGGGCAACCTTTTCACGCAGAGGGTGGTACATGTATGGAATGAGTTGCCCAAGGAAGTGGTGGAGGCTGGTACAATTATAGCATTTAAAAGGTAACTGGATGGGTATATGAATTGGAAGGGTTAGAGGGATATGGGCCAAATGCTGGCATATGGGACTAGATTAGATTGAGATAACTGGTCGGCATAGATGAGATGAACTGAGGGGTCTGTTTCCGTGCCATACATATCTATGACTTTATGACTCTATCACTCTCACTTTTCCAAGTCCAACAATTAACAGCGTTTAATGATATTGCGTGTTGCGTGACTCTTGTTCTTGGAAGTGAGGAGTAATCATTCAAAGCTGTCAACACCATTTAAAGCAGGATGTATTTTTGTTTCAAGTCCTAACCTCTTTTTATGGAAGAAAATGATAAATAGACATACAACTTTTGTTTTCATGCTTGATCATATATTTAGAGAAGTCCAATGAAGTTGTTAGAAACGGAGCAAGCTGAGGACTGAGAACAGCTTAGAATTCAACAAAGGAGGACCAAGAGGTTGCTTAAGGGGGGGGGGGAGGCAAAATAGAGTATGAGCGTAAACTTGCATGGAACATGATAGCAGACAGTGAGAGTTTCTTCACATGTGTAAAGGGAAGGGAGGCAATGGGCTCCTGCTCCAGAGATCCAGATAATGTTTTAGGGACATGGGATCGAATCCTCCATGGCAGATGGTGGAATTTGAACTCAATAAGAAAAAAGTCTGGAAATAAGAACCTAATGAAAACACTGAGTTGTTTATGGGAAAACCCCCATCTGGTTCATTAATGTCCTTTTGGGAAGGAGCCGTCCTTACCTGGCCTGGCCTACATGTGACTGGAAACCTACTGTAGTGTGGTTGATTCTTAACTACACTCATAGAATCCCTACAATGTGGAAACAGACCATTTGGCCCAACAACTCCATACCAACCCTCCGAACAGTATCCCACGCAGACCCATTCCCCTACCCTATTACTCTACATCTCCCTTGACTGATGCACCTGACCGACACAACCCTGAACACTATGGGCAATTTAGCATGGCCAATTCACCTAACCTGCACATCTTTGGACTGTGGAGGGAGACTGGAACACCCAGAGGTACAAACTCCTCACAGACAGTCGCCCAAGGCCAGAAGTGAACCTGGGTCTTTGGCACTTTGAGGCAGCAGTGCTAACCATTGAGCCACCGTTCTTCCCCTAAGTACACTCTGGGCAATTAGGGATGGACAATAAATGCTGTCTAACCAGCCACACCCTCATCCCATGAATGAATAATGATTGACACAAATTGATGAAGTCCCCTTACTGCCCTAAAATGGAAGAATTAATAATGGGGAGAAAGGAAATGGCAGAATAATTAAACCAACTGCTTTAATTATATCTTTACAAAAGAACCGCAAGCAACTTTCTGAAAATATTACAGAAGCAAGTGATTCTAGGGAAGGAGGAATTGAAGGAAATTAGTACCAGATACAAAAAAAAGTTTAGGAATAATTAATGGGACTGAAAGCTGATAAACCTGCAAATGCTGCAAATAGTCTACATCCAAGGTGGTAAAGGATGTGGCCCATGGAAGTATTGGATGAGTTGGTTGCCACCTTCCAAAATTCTATATGATCTAGAACAGTCCTGGAAGATTAGAGAGTGGCAATTGTAATCCTGCTATTGAACGAAGAAGGAATGGAAAAAATATTGGGAATTATAGAGTACTGAGCTTAACGGCAGGTTGAGTGGGCAAATGTATTGCAATATAATGTGGATAAATATGAAGTTGCCCATTTCAGTTGGGAGTACAGGATGGCGGAGTATTATTTAAATGCTGATAGTTTGGGAAAGATTGATGTGTAAAAGGGCCTGTGTGTCCATCTACACTGTTCATTGAAAACAAATATGCACATGCAGCAAGCATTGAGGAAGGCAAATGGTATATATTTTTCTTATTCTTTCACAAGATGAAGACATCGCTGCGTAGGGGAACATTTATTGTCAGTTTTTAATGCCCTTAGAGCAGTTAAGATTCTATGACATTGTAATGAGTCTAGAGTCACATGTAGGCCAGACCGGGTAAAGATGGCAGATTCCCTTCCTGGAAACACAAACCACACCAGCTGCCAAGGTGGGACTCAAACACTCACCGAGAATTCTGGGTTACTAGTTCAGTACTGCTCCACTGCTCCCCTTTTGGCCTTCATTCAAGAGGATTTGAATACGGAGACAAGGAAATCTTCTTGTAGCAGTGCTAGGCCTTGGTGGGACAACACGTCATGTATTGTGTGCAGTTTTGGTCTCCTTAACCAAGAAAAGATACACTCAGAGCCATAGAGAGTAGTCATAGAGTCATAGAGATATACAGCATGGAAACAGACCGTTCGGTCCAACCTGTCCATGCCGACCAGATATCTCAACCCAATCTAGTCCCCTTTGCCAGCACTTGGCCCATATCCCTCTAAACCCTTCCTATTCATATACCCATCCAAATGCCTTTTAAATGTTGCAATTGTACCAGCCTGCCAGCTCATTCCATACATGTACCACCTCTGCGTGAAAAAGTTGCCCCTTAGGTCCCTTTTATGGTTTTAACCGCATGCCTTAAAACCTACAACCTCTGGTTCTGGACTCACCCACCCCCAGGGAAAAGACCTTGTCTATTTATCCTATCTATGCCCCTCATGATTTTATAAACCTTTATAAAGTCACCCCCTCAGCCTCCAACGCTCCAAGGAAAATAGCCTCAGCCTATTCAGCCTCTCCCGAGAGCTCAAATTCTCCAACTCTGGCAACATCCTTGTAAATCTTTTCTGATCCCTTTCAGGTTTCACAACATCTTTCCGATAGGAAGGAGATCAGAATTGCACGTAATATTCCAAAAGTGGCCTCAGCAACGTCCTGTACAGCCGCAACATGACCTCCCAAGTCCTGTACTCAATGCTCTGACCAATAAAGGAAAGCATACCAAACGCCTTCTTCACTATCCTATCTACCTGTGACTCCACTTTCAAGGAGCTATGAACCTGCACTCCAAGGTCTCTTTGAAAGGGAGTGCAATGAAGGTTCACCCAATTGATTCTTGGGGTGGCAGGTTTGTCACATGAGGAGAGACTGGGTCAACTGCGTCTGAATTCATTGCAGTCCAGAAGAATGGGTGGGATTTCACTGAAACATATAAAACCCTGACAGGGCCAGACAGACTGGATGCAGGGATCATGTCTCCCCGACCACGTTGTAGGGAGGAGTCAAGCCTTGGAATATGCAACGAGCCATTTTAGACTGAGATGCAGAGAAATGTCTTCACTCTGAGGGGGACGAGCCTGTGGAAGTCTCTACCACAGAAGGCTGTGGAGCTTAAGTCAGTGAATATCTTTCAACAATAAATTGACTGAGGCTGCAGGAATCAAGCAGTGTCGGGTTTGGAGGGGTGGCGGGTGGCGCAGGGGGAGTATGACATTGGGATAGAGGATCGATCATAATTGTGTTGAGTGGTAGAGTGGACTCGATGGGCTGAAAAGTCTACTGCTGTTCCTTGTTTTATGTTTCTGTCATTGACAGGGGAAAACCTTGCATTAAATTTTGTTGGGGATCATAGAAACATATTAAAAATCGGAGCAGGAATAGGCCATCCGGCTGTTCAAGCCTGTTCCACAATTCAATCTGATCATGACAACTCATGCTCCTGTTCCTGCTTTTCCCCCCACACCCTTCGATTCGTTTAGCCCCAAGTTCTGTATCCGACTCCTTTTGAAATCATACAGCATTTTGGCCTCAATTGTTTTCTGGGTGAAGAATTATCTCCATGTCTCAGTCCTGAATGGTTTACCCATATCCTTAGACTGTGACCTGTGGTTCTGGACTCCCTGGTCATCAAGAACATCCTTTCTGCATCTACCCTGACTTTTAGAAATTGGTCCTTTCCATTTGAGACCAGCTGCGTTGCAAACCGGGGAACTGCCCCAAGCTCATGAAAGTGAAGACACAGCCTTTGTGTCATGCATTCTTGGGAAATGAGTGGCACTGGCAAAGATTTCTTGTGCGCCCCTAAATACCGTTGAAAATGTGATGGTGAGCTGCCTTCCTGAACCACTACAGTCCATCTGGTGTTGGTGCACTTTCTGTAAGGAAGTCTCGTCACCACAACAATGAAAGTACCATAATTCTACATCCTGGTGCCAAATGACATAGAGGGAAACTCAAATGTGTTGGTATTTATTACATCTGCTGTCCTTGTCCATCCAGGTAATAGAGGTCACAGATTTGGAAGGTGCTGTTGATAGAGATGTACAGCACTGCAACCAGACCCTTCAGTTCAACCTGTCCATGCCAACTGCTGCAGTGTATCTTATAGCTGGTACAAGAGGGCATGATTCATTCCTTAATGCCAGGGCTTAATTTTTGAATTTGTACTTGGCCACACAAGCTCACATTCATAAAATCTACCCTATGGTTTTCTTGTGTTTGTCAATGTGATCTTAATATACGGCTTGCATTTGTGATGGAGCCACACAGAAATACTCATTCCTTGATAAGTAAAGATGCCTTGGACTAAGGGAGACACTACTGAACAGTCTCTAGCCTGGCAGTAAAGCTCACTTTAATCATGTTAGCCATCACTAGAGGTTGGCGTTCTGCGATCTGACTACAGATATTAATCTCTTTCTGACTGGGGCTGACATTTCTTGTGGGCATCGGAAACAAAGATATTCTCGACATGCTCCAGTGATGAAGACAAAGCACAAACCTCTCTGAGTGTGGAGGGGGAAGACCTCCGCAAGGATGCAGTTGGACACGTGTGCAGCATGTCAAGGCTTGTATATCCCCATAGAAATATTCGGAGCAGTCTCTGATAGCCCTCCAATCCCAATTCCATTCCAGAAGCTGCCTGCCTACAGGAGAGCCTGACAGGAGCAGGGGCAGCACTCTTGGGAAGTGGTCCTTAACGGAGGTGTCAGTGAGTTGGATTACCTTCCTGCTTCCTTACAAGGATTCCAATGAGACAATCGTCTGGAAAAGGACTGCAGTGGTGACATCAGAACAGCTATGTTCCTGCCTCCCCACCTCCCACTCCAAACCCCACTTCACAGGACCGGGAAAGATCGCCCCCTCCATGGAGCAGTTCTAAGTGCGTGGAATCTGCTATCTTTTGGACAATGTTTTGAACTGAAGCCCCATCTGTCCGCAGCACTCCAGATGGATTTCAAACAATCCACAGCCCCATGTCAAGGAACAGCAGAAATCTTGGTGGGAGAAAGCTCAACTGAGGCAATCAAGAGGGCGCCACACGCTACTTGGGATCGAAACAATGTGCACTGGTGTAGAGAAAACGGAGATTGATGCTCCTTTAATGAGCTGGTGCAGACATGATGACCTCATTTTGTGCCGTAACAATTCTGGGATTTTCCTCGATGTCCTGGCCAACATTAATCCCTCAAGTCAGAGGAAATGGTGGATGCAGGGAAAGTTACAACATGTAAAAGGCATTCGGACAGATACATGAATAGGAAAGTTTTAGAGGGATATGGGCCGGATGCAAGCAAATGGGATTAGTTTAATTTGTGTAGCCTGGTCAGCATGGATGAGTTGGACTGAAGGATCTGTTTCCATGCTGTATAACTCTATGACTCCAAGCAACTTCTTTGGGCTTTATTGCATTCTGCTTTAGGGAGTTGTTGCTTTTCCTACATTCAGCAATAGCTACACCTCAGAGTTCTTTATTGACTGTAACACCCTTTTGTGACATTTGGAGGTTCGAAAGGTACGATATAAAAGCAAGTATGTCCCTTTCAAGTAAAAATACAAGTCTGTGTCTCATGGTTGATATGAATCATGGCAAGTGTGTAAGACACTGAGGAAAATCAATACCAAGGGCTGAAAACAGCGTAAACCTTACAGCAGTATTGATTGTGTAAGAGGGAATGTAAAAAGGAGATGAGGAAAGCTAAAAGCAGACAAGAAATGATACTGGCAGGTAAAATAAAGAGAAATGTACAGTTATTTTATGCGAATATTGAGAGTAAAAGCATAATAAGAAAAAGAGTAGAGTCCATTAATGACCACAGCAGTGATTTGTGTATGGAGCCAGAGGATAGAGATTGAGTTCTAAATGAATACTTTGTGTCAGTGAAGGTCCGTGATACAACTAAAGAAATTAGCGTAGGCAGAGAGGAGGTTCTGAGTGATCTGGCAGGCCTAAAAAAGATAAATCTCCAGGGTCAGATGAAATGTATCCCAGGTCATTGGATGAGGCAAGGGGAGAAAATAGTTGGGCTACTGGCAATAATTTTCAATTCTTCTTGGCTACAGGAGAGCTACCAGCAGATTTAAGGACATCCAATGTGACACCTTTATTAAAGAAGGGAGCAATGATAAACGACAAAACTATGGGCCAGTCAGTCAAACCTTGATGTTAGGGAAACTATTAGAAGTGATTCTGAGGGACAGAATTAATTTGGATTTGGAGATGTAGAGATGAATCAAGAAAAGTCAGCAGGGTTGTGTTAAGAGGAGGTCCATGTCTGACCAACTTAATTGAATCTTTTGATGAGGCGACCAGGTGTGTAGATGAGGGTAACGCTTAGACTTTAGCAAGACTTTTGATAAAGTCCTGCATGAGAAACTGACTGCAAAGGGAAAAGCCCATGGATCCAAGGAAATTTGGCAAATTGGATCCACAATTGGCCGAGTGGCAGGAAGCAGAGGATGATTGTTTAGGGGTGTTTTTCTGTCTGGAAGGTGTGGGTCCATTGGGGTCCCACAGGGGTCAGTGTTGAGGCCCATGCTGTTTTTGTTTTGTATAGATGATTAGACTTGAATGTAGCTGGGTTGATCAGTAAGTTTGCAGATGACACAAAAATTCATGAGGTGGTGCATAGGGAGGAGGCTAGCCTTAGATTACAGGAGAGTGTAGAAGGCTGGTTAAATAGACTGATCAGTAACAAATGGAATTCAATATAGATAAATATGAGGCGATGCGCTTAGACAGGACAAACTAGGCAAGGGAATATATAATTAGTGGTAGGATCCTGGGAAACACCAAGGGTTAGAGGGAACTTGGTTTGCATGTACACCGATGCCTTAAGGTATCAGGTCAAGTGGATGAAGTGGTTAAGAAGACATATGGTATACTTGCCTTTCTTAGTCAAGACATAGAGTTTGAGAGCAGAAAGATTATGCGGAAATTGTTGGTTGGGACATAACTAGAGTACTGTGTGCAGTTCTGGAATCCACATGATAGAAGGGATGTGAGAGCATTGGGGACAGTGCGGAGGGGATTTCCCAGGTTGTTGCCTGGCCTGGAGAGTTTCAGTGATGAAGAGAGATTGGATAGACTGGGGTTGTTTTCCTCAGAGCAGAGGAGATTGATAGGGGTCATGATTGAGATGTAAAAGGTTAAGAGGGGCATAGATAGGATAGACAGGAAGAGACCTTTCCCCTTGATGGAGGGTTCAGTGACCAGGGGCATAGATTAAGGAAGAGGGCAGAAGGGTTAGAGGAAGATGTGAGGAAAATCTTTTTTTCACCCAGAGGCTGATGGGAATCTGGAACTCACAGCCTGTCAGGGTGGGAGAGGCAGAAACCCTCACAACCTTTGAACAATATTTAGATGTGCACTTGCGATGCCAAGGCATATAGAGCTATGGGCCAAGTGCTGGGAAATGTGATTAGAATAGTTAGGGGCTTGCTTCTAACTGGCACAGACGCGATCAGCCGAAGTGCATTTTTCTGTGCTGCAGATCTCTCTGACTCTGAACCAGGTAATTTATTAATGGGACCAGATTTTAATGTAATACAACAAATTCCTGAAGCTCATTTCTCTTTAGATGGGAGCTTTGCCAATAGTTGGACTCTTGAGGCACAATGGTAGTGTCATCACCTCTGTCCCAGAATGTGCTTGAGTTCAGGTCCCACCAGCTCCAGAGGAGTGTCACAGCCTGTCTGAAAAGTTTATTTAAGGGGAGCAGTGTGCATGCCTTGTTACTTACCCCTTCATTTTCTCGTTCGCTTCTATTTTGAACATTCAGGGAAACATAGAAAGCTGACAAGCTATCAGCAGAGTGCACGTTCTTACATATCATTATCCATGCTGCAGGCAGAAACCACAAGAAGCCCTGGTGCTTTCTGGGCTGATAGCTGGTTTTACAGCCAGCAGTATTTTAGTGCAATGAGGTCATGTGTTGCATTCAGAATGCATGGCAAAGCAAGGGAACAAAGAAGATGCAAAGTAAGCTTCCATCTTAAGATTGGTAGGAAGCCATCTGTTTTCAATCAACTAAGACATCTGGAAGCAGGAGAGTTGTTCAGATTTCCACCCTCCTCAGCAGGATCAGACTAAAGCCATCATCGCCCCCAGAATATTATCCATCCCGTTAGTTCGCCTCAGGGCATTGAGCAACTACTTATTGCTCTCCCAGATGTGAGTCTTAGAGAAATGTGTACCTGATCAAAGCAGGAGGATTACATGATCCTCACGGACTGGGCAATCATCCAGAACATCAAACCTCATGCAGTCTATTTCGGTGGCACTGACTGGTGTTCCAGGGAAAAGTCAGTCAAAAGCACAGCCAATCCAGCCAGGAAGACATCCCTTGAATTTGAATTACGGTTGGAGTGTTTCCTGTCTGTTGACCTGCTTCTGGCAAAATCCTACCAGCTCTGTGTCACAGTCGGAACGTTGTTATAATGGGGGGTGCAGGGAGGCTGAGGGGTGGGCATTGAGGAATGGAGCAATTCTATGGGTCTCTTGTTAATTTTGCAAAGAGAGCCTGGGAGAATGCTGTAAAGCTTTAGTAACTACCAGCAGGTGACACTGATTGCTGCTGACTCCCCGATCCCAAAGTAAAGATAAACCTGCAGAAACCCAGCAGGTCTGGCTGCATCTGTCAGCATTTCGAGTCCAGTGACTCTTCCTCAGAATCCACTAACCATTAACTCACTTTTTTCTCTCCATAGATGCTGAGTTTCTTCAGCACTTTCTGTGTCAGAGCTCTGATATCTGCAGTTCTTTGTTTTATTTTACTCTCCACTTCCAGCTCCTCATGATGATGTTGTCAATAATTGCCCTGCTTACTGTGGAACTATACCACACAGACAAGGTGGTCTCGACATCCATTACCCATCCATTATCCAGATACATATCCACTACTGATGCTCAGTACATGTTGAGTTCACTGTCTCTAGACTTGGGGTAATTCCAGCAACAATACAGTACTCCACTGGAATAAAGCAGAGGACAATTCCTGTTTTGGTTTGAATGATACCTGTCAGACATCCCTCCTTTTATCCCAAATGATGCTATATCCTATACGGGGATAGGGTGAATAGCCAAGGTCTTTTTCTTAAGGTGGAGGGCATCTGAAACTAAAGCACATAGGTTTAAGGTGAGAAGGGAAAGATTTAAGAAGGACCTGAGGGGTATCATTTTCAGGTAGAAGGCAGTATGTGTATGGAACGAGCTACCAGAGAAAGTGGTAGTCCTGAAGAAGGGTTACCCCCAAAACGTTGACTTCTCCACTTCCTGATGCTGCCTGGCTTGCTGTGTTCTTCCAGCCTCCTGCTCGTCTACCTTGGATTCCAGCATCTGCAGCTTTTTTTTTGTCTCTAACAGAGGAAGTGGTGGAGGCTGGTACAATTACAACATTTAAAAGGCATTTGGATGGGCATATGAATAGCAATGGCTCACTAATGGTAAGGAAAGGACCCAAATCAATCCTGTTTGAATATTATCTTTATGTTATCATTGGCACATGACTCCAACAGGTTAAAATTCACCAGTTTTCCCAAGTTAGGAGGACAATAGAATTTGCCCTCCATTGGGGACAGTGGAGATTCAATGATCCTGTTTAAACAAAGAGTCATTCAATTATGGACTTACATATTCTTCACAAGAGCAGTTCAAGACATCAGTTATACATTCAATAGTAGAGCATCAAGTGATACCTTGTAACACTGGAACCAATGGCTATCAGGGGAAACTCTCCACTGGTTGACGTCATACCTGGAACATAGGAAGATGGTTGTAGTTGTTGGAAGTCAGTCATTTCAGCTCCAGGACATCTCTGCAGGCGTTCTTCAAGATAGTGTCCTAGGCCCAATTATCTCCAGTGGCTTCATCAATGACCTTCCCTCCATTGTAAGATCAGAACTGGAAATGTTTCCCGATTTCGCATAACATTCAGCGCCATTTGCAACTCCTCAGATACTGAAGCAATCCAGATCCAAATGCAATAACTGAGCAATACGCAGCCTTGGAAAGTAAAGTGGCAAGTAACATTCAGACCACATAAATGTCAGGCAATGCCTACCTACAATAAGAGACAATCTAACCACAGCCCTTTGACATTCATTAGGATTACCATCACTGATTCCCCTGTTGTCAATGTCCTGGAGGTTACCATTGACCAGAAACGCAACTGGATTAGGCATATAAATACTGTGGCTATAAGAGCAAGTCAAAAGCAAGGAATACTGCAGTGAATAACTCATTTCTTCTTAATTCCCCAAAGCCTGACAATCATCTGTTAAGGCAGGAGGAGTATGATGAAATACTCCCTACTTGCCTGGATGAGTGCAGTTCCAACAACACTCAAGAACCATCCAGGACAAAGCAGCCAATTTGATTGGCACCACATCAACAAGCCGTCACTCCCTCTACCACCATTTCTCATTAGCAGCAGCACGTGCTCTCTACAAGATCCACTGCAACAATAAATCAAAACTCCTTAGACAGCAACTTCCAAATCCATGGCCACTTTTGTCTAGAAGGACAGTGGCAGCAGATACATGAGAACTGCAAGTTCCCCTCCAAACCACTCACCATTCTGACTTGGAAATATATCACTGTTCTTTCACAGTCGCTGAATCCAAAACCTGGAACTCCTTCCCTAATGGCACTCTGGGTCAACATTTACTGAATGAACTGCAGTTCAAGACAGCAGCTCACCAGCACCTTCCCAAGCAGAGTTCATAAGGGACAGTCAATGCTGACCTGGGCGGAGGTGGGTACTGCAGATGCTGGAGATTAGAGTCAAGATTAGAGTGGTGCTGGAAAAACACAGCAGGTCAGGCAGCATCTGAGGAGCAGGAAAATTGATGTTTCAGGCAAAAGCCTGTCATCAGTCAATGCTGACCCATCTAACAAAATGATATCTCTAGATTTCACTCCCTCCTGGAATGCTCAGCCTCATGCGTTCAGAGTTCTGTGTGTCACCATGACGATGTTGCTTCTTTAACAAGGTTATTCTGTCCTTTTTTTTCAGGGGGATGTAAAGGCAGAAGTCCCTTTAGTCACCTGGTGAAGGAGCAGCGCTTCGAAAGCTAGTGCTTCCCAATAAACCTGTTGGACGATAACCTGGTGTTGTGTGATTTTTAACTTTGTACAGGGAGACAGTGAGGTCTGCAGACGCTAGAGATCAGAATTGAGAGTGTGTGGCTGGAAAAGCACAGCAGGTCAGGCAGCATTTGAGGAGCAGGAAAATCAACATTTTGGGCCAGAGCCCAGGGCTCAGGAAAATGTTATTTTCCTCTGAAATGACTCAACGCACTAGAATACATTTGTTTGCTCAGTTTGTAGACCATATCCATGGCCACTATTGCCTAGAAGGACAGTGGCAGCAGATACATGAGAACCGCAAGTTCCCCTCCAAGCCACTCACCATTCTGGTCAACCTAGTTCAACCATTCAATCCAGGTCACAAAGTCCCTCTTGATTTGTAGGAATCACAAGCACCACATTATAAACTCAGTCATGAAGTTCAAATCAAGATATCAGTCTCTAAAACTTGCTCCCAAATCCACCAGGAACAATCAGCTTGCATCCAAATAGCAGCTTTAATGCAGAAATATGTCTGAAAGCACTCAGGAAGAGCATGATCAATTTTTTAAAAACAACACTGAGTACAGAAGCTACATCAAAACTGATGACCTAAATCTTGGTGGAAGAGCTGAATGTTAAAGAACGTCTTAAAGGTGGATAGAGAAGCAAGAGCAGCAGAAAGGTTTAGTGAGAGAATTCCAGAACTCATGGGTTTAGTGGCTGCAGGCACAGCTACCAACTGTGGAATTATTAAAACTGGCTTAAAGTTGAAGCTGCTCCTGGAAATGATTCCTAGAACTGTGACATTTGAGTTTGGATCAACTGCATTAACCAAATCGCTTTCAATTTTAATAAGGCATCATTTATCCAAGCTCTTTGGAATGGGTTCAACCATAACAACAGCAGATGACATTCCCTGGAAGTGACATTCTTCATGTCTGGTTTACAGTTAAACATAGGAACAAAGTGAGCAATATGGAAAACTGCTATAACATGCTGTGCAATGAACTGGTCGAAATGAGGTTTATGTATGGCAGTGCTGTAACCATGGCCATACTGTCAAGGGCAGCAAGAGTGCCTTACAATTGGGGGAAAGGAATAGGCAGGAGACTGGAAGGATTGATGAAAGAATTACAGGAGGAATTTTTTTTATATCAGAAGAGAATTCATCTGCGGCTGTACTAACAGTGAATGAGACATCCTTGTAATAATGCAGCTACACCTCATGGGACTACGGATGAAGCCTTGAATGTGCTATGTCAGTGTTAAGATGACAGGTGTAAGACATAACCAGAAAAGAACAGCTGATACCAGTCACACTAGACTCATTTCTTTTTGACTGCTGGTTTATGTGTCATCCTCTGCTGCTGGTGCACACACAAGCACCCTGCTCATGAAGCTCATTATCACAGTCATATTTCAGCACTCCTTCCAGCATCATGGGCCACCCATCATTTAATGTGAGCAAGATCGCACCCCTTTTGTTCTGTTTCATTTCCTTTTTTCCCCATGCCTCTTTTAATCCCCGCTTTGTACTTTATTTATTTGTCTTATCAAAGGACCTTCATTAGCAGAATCATGGACAGTCATGTCTTAATGCACATTAGAAACTGAGTTGAAAATTTTACAAACGTATTCCAATCCACTTTCAACTAATGTGTGCTGACTGCAACTGAAGGTGCGCTTTGCTTTTGACAGTTTTAGATAAATGTGACGCTTCCCAGCTTCAGTCCTGCCAAACGTCGCTCTGCCAGTTCTGGCAGCATTCCCTCTCCCCGTGTATCACAGCAGTTGTATTTTGAAGTGTATTCATGTGATACACACATTGATCAAAAATCAGAATATTAATACTACCATGGTTACGTCAATTAGTGTAAAGTTAATTTTTTTTCCGTTCTGTCTGCATCCAACAATGTGAGCCAACAATGCAGCCATCTAAATAATTGTACGCGAAAATCTTGAAGAGCCACTTGGTGCTTTGTGAGACCTCTTTAATCAGATGCAACAACATGACTCTTTAAAAGGTCAGGTCACTCTCAACCTCAGGTTGAACGAGAACATTTCACACTGATTCAAAGGCAGTGTTGCTTTTGTGTTTGCAGACTCATCATCCCATATCTAGTCCTGTATGAGCTAAAGTTTTGTCCAATTAAACACTGACAAAGCCTAATCTATTGCTGTCACCCCGTTCCCTGCACTGTGTGTGATCCCATCCCTCTCCCACGCCATTGTCTCTGGCAGAAGTAGGCAATTTGTAATCTTGGGTCTATTTAACCCAGGTTAAACCCGCAATCTCATATTACCCCCAGCACACTGGCTCAGTGGTTAGCACTGCTACCTCACAGCACCAGGGTCCCAGGTTCAATTCCAGCCTTGGGCAACGGTCTGTGTGGAGTTTATACATTCTCCCTGTGTCTGTGTGGGTTTCCTCCCACAATCACAAAGATGTGCAGGTCAGGTGAATTGGCCATGCTAAATTGCCCATAGTGTTAGGTGCATTAGTCAGAGGGAAATGGGTCTGGGTGGGTTACTCTTCGGAGGGTCGGTGTGGACTTGTTGGGCCAAAGGGCCTGTTTCCACACTGTAAGTAATCTAATTCCCTACAGTGTGGAAACAGGCCCTTCGGCCCAACAAGTCTACACCGACCCGCCGAAGCGCAACCCACCCATACCCCTACATTTACCCCTTACCTAACACTACGGGCAATTTAGCATGGCCAATTCACCTGACCCACACATCTTTGGACTGTGGGAGGAAACCGGAGCACCCGGAGGAAACCCACACTGACCCTTCAAAGAGCAACCCGTCCACCCTATCCATTGAACTCTGTACCTCCCATGGCCAATCTACTGAACCTGCTCACTTTTGAACCGTGGGAAGAAACCCACGCAGACACGGGGAGAACGTGCAAACTCCACACAGTCCATCGCCTGAGTCGGGAATTGAACCTGGGTCTCAGGCGCTGTGAGGCAGCAGTGCTAACCACTGTGCCACCGTGCCGCCCACTAATCTAATGTAAAAAATAATGAATGCTATAGGAAGGATATTATTAAATTGGAGAGGATACAGAAAAGTTTACCATGATGTTGCCAGGACGAGAGGGTTTGACTTACGAAGAAAGGCTGGATAGATTAGTATGTTTTTCACTGGAGCGTAGGAGATTGGGGAGGTGATCTTATAAAGGCGAATAAAATCATGAGGGGTATAGATAACATGAATAACAAAAGTCTTTTCCCCAAGGGTAGGTGAATTCAAAACTAGAGGACATTTTTTTAAAGTAAGAGGAGAGCAGGACCTGAGGGGTAAATTTTTCATACAGAGAGTAATTCGTACATAGAATGAACTACCAGAGGGTGTGATAGATGCAGTTACCATTACAACATTAAAACAACAGTTGGACAGATATATGAATAGGAAAGGTTTGGAGGGATATGGGCCAAATGCAAGCAAATGGGACAAGTTTAGTTTGGGATTATGGACGGGTTGGACTGAAAGGTCTGTCTCCGAGCTATGTGACTCAATGGCTGTATGATCATTTACTTGCACCCCCTATAATATCGCTGACTCTTCCATGACTCCACTTGCCTGCTGCAGACTTACATGGTTTCCAGGCTATTCCATTGCTCCAGGGTCTGGGCCTCTTATCTTAGCAACCCTTATTCTAACCTATTCTGTATCCCCATCACTCTTGTGATCACTAAGGTTCGCTTTCGACCAGAGCCTCAATTAAAATTCTCATCCTCGACCTCAAATCCCTACAAAGGCCTCACCTTTCCCTGGGTGGATTACAGTCATAGAGTATAGAGATGTACAGCATGGAAACAGACCCTTCGGTCCAACCCGTCCATGCTGACCAGATATCCCAACCAGATCTAGTCCCACCTGACAGCACCTGGCCAATATCCCTCCAAACCCTTCCTATTCATACACCCATCCAAATGCCTCTTAAATGTTGCAATTGTACTAGCTTCCACCACTTCCTCTGGCAGCTCATTCCATACACGTACCACCCTCTGTGTGAAAACGTTGCCCCTCAGGTCTCTTTTATATCTTTCCCCTCTCACCCTAAACCATGCCCTCTTGTTCTGGACTCCCCAACACCAGGGAAAAGATTTTGTCTATTTATCCTATCCATGCCCCTCATAATTTTGTAAACTTCTATAAGGTCTCCCCTCAGCCTCCAACGCTCCAGGGAAAACAGCCCCAGCCTGTTCAGCCTCTCCCTGTAGCTCAAATCCTCCACCCCTGGCAACATTCTTGTAAATCTTTTCTGAACCCTTTCAAGTTTCACAACATCCTTCCCATAGGAAGGAGGCCAGAAATGCACGCAGTATTCCAACAGTGGCCTAAGCAATGTCCTGTATAGCCGCAACATGACCTCCCAACTCCTGTACTCAATACTCTGACCAATAAAGGAAAGCATACCAAACGCCTTCTTCACTATCCTATCTACCTGTGACTCCACTTTCAAGGAGCTATGAACCTGCACTCCAAGGTCTCTTTGTTCAGCAACACTCCTTAGGGCCTTACCATTAAGTGTATAAGTCCTGCTAAGATTTGCCTTCCCAAAATGCAGCTCCTCGCATTTACCTAAATTAAACTCCATCTGCCACTTCTCAGCCCATTGGCCCATCTGGTCCAGATCCTGGTGTAATCTGAGGTAACCCTCTTTGCTATCCACTACACCTCCAATTTTGGTGTCATCTGCAAACTTACTAACTGTACCTCTTATGCTCGCATCCAAATCATTTATGTAAATGACAAAAAGTAAAGGACCTAGCACTGATCCTTGTGGCACTCCACTGGTCACAGGCCACCAGTCTGAAAAACAACCCTCCACCGCCACCCTCTGTCTTCTACCTTTAAGCCAGTTCTGTATCCAAATGGCTAGTTCTCCCTGTATTCCATGAGATCTAACCTTGCTAATCAGTCTCCCATGGGGAACCTTGTCGAACACCTTACTGAAGTCCATATAGATCACATCTACTGCTCTGCCCTCATCAATCTTCTTTGTTACTTCTTCAAAAAACTCAATCAAGTTTGTGAGACATGATTTCCCATGCACAAAGCCATGTTGACTATCTCTAATCAGTCCTTGCCTTTCCAAATATGTGCACATCCTGGCTCTCAGGATTCCCTCCAACAACTTACCCACCACTAAGGTCAGGCTCACCGGTCTGTAGTTCCCTGGCTTGTCTTTACCGCCCTTCTTAAACAGTGGCACCACGTTTGCCAACCTCCAGTCTTCTGGCACCTCACCTTTGACTATCGATGATATAAATATCTCAGCAAGTGGCCCAGTAATCACTTCTCTAGCTTCCCACAGAGTTCTCGGGTACACCTGATCAGGTCCTGGGGATTTATCCACCTTTAACCGTTTCAATACATTCAGCACTTCCTCCTCTGTAATCTGTTCATTTTACAAGATGTCACCATCTATTTCCCTACAGTCTATATCTTCCATATCCTTTTCCACAGTAAATACTGATGCAAAATATTCATTTAGTACCTCCCCCATTTTCTGTGGCTCCACACAAAGGCCACATTGCTGATCTCTGAGGGGCCCTATTCTGTCCCTAGTTACCCTTTTGTCCTTCATATATTTGTAAAAACCCTTTGGATTCTCCTTAATTCTATTTGCCAAAGCTATCTCATGTCCCCATTTTGCCCTCCTGATTTCCCTCTTAAGTATACTCCTACTTTCTTTATACTCTTCTAAGGATTCACTCGATCTATCCTGTCTATACCTGACACATGCTTCCTTCTTTTTCTTAACCAAACCCTCAATTTCTTTAGTCATCCAGCGTTCCATATACCTACCAGCCTTCCCTTTCACCCTGACAGGAATATACTTTTTTCTGGATTCTTGTTATCTCATTTCTGAAGGCTTCCCATTTTCCAGCCGTCCCTTTACCTGCGAACATCTGCCTCCAATCAGCTTTTGAAAGTTCTTGCCTAATACCGTCAAAATTGGCCTTTCTCCAATTTAGAACTTCAACTTTTAGATCTGGTCTATACTTTTCATTCACTATTTTAAAATGAATAGAATTATGGTCGCTGGTCCCAAAGTGCTCCCCCACTGACACCTCAGTCACCTGCCCTGCCTTATTTCCCAAGAATAGATCAAGTTTTGCACCTTCAGGAAGAAAGGCTTGTGCCCGAAATGTCGATTCTCCTGCTCCTCGATGCTGCCTGGCCTACTGAGTTTTTCCAGCACCACATTTTTTAACTCTGGTACTCCAGCATCTGCAGTCGTCACTTTCTCCAAGTTTTGCACGTTCTCTAGTAGGTCCATCCACATACTGATTCTTCTGCTTCTTCTTCTGAGTGTGGTGATGGGTGTATAAATGGATGCTCCCCATCACCAGGAGAAAGTGAGGATTGCAGATACTGGAGATCAGAGTCACAAAGTGTGGTGCTGGAAAAGCACAGCCGGTCAGGCAGCATCCGAGGAGCAGGAGCTTTGACGTTTCGAGCATAAGCTCTTCATCAGGAATGGGATTACATTCCTGATGAAGAGCTTATGCTTAAAACGTCAACTCTCCTGCCTCTCGGATGCTGCCTGAGCAGGTGTGATTTTCCAGCGCCACACTTTTTGCCTCCCCATCACCAGCTCAGCAAACAGGAGAACCCATTGGATCATCAGCCTGTCAGATATCTAAATGGTTGCCTGGTTGACTTCTTTTACTGGGAAAACATCTTGGGACAGTCATGCCCCTTCCTGCCTGAAGCCTACTAGCCACTCAGAGGCTTGCATTCACAATATTGGGACTTCAGTGGCTGAGACGTCAGAGCAACATGTCCAGGAGCAGTGGACACCGTTACATTTTAGGCGAGGTGGGGGGAGTGTTGGGATTGTGACCAAGGGCTTTCAGGGAGAATGGGGAGGTCTGGGGGTATGGCTGCATTGACAGGGGGTTGACATTCAGTGACCATCCTTACAAGCCACCCATTTGTGCCTTCCATCACCCTCACCTAGTGCAGACCAAGGCTTGTTCCCCATGTTCTGACATATAGGCCATCCTAATTTATCAACCAGGACAGTGATCAGTGAATCCATCTCCTGGGAATGGAGTTAATCATGGCAGAGGCATAAAGAGGGCCTTACATAGTCCATAGCTCATTGCACTTAAGAATCTCAGTTAGCAGTGAAGTGAAAGTGCTGTTGAAGACAATGAATATTGTGACAAAGCTAGTCCTTTAACAAGTCCTTGGCTTTTTTCTCATAAACAGACTCTGAAAAGTCTGGGGGTTGAAGGGTTTTAGGGCCAATTTGTTTATAGCTAACAGACAGTGCCTTAGGCAGTAGGGTTTCAAGTTTAAAAACAGCACTTGCATAATGAAAGGGAAGTGGCCAATCCTCCCAGCTCAGGTTTTCTCTAGTTTGTTTCTTTTAGCAGTAGTGTGAAGGAAGTGTGCTGGACCCACAGAAGCAGGTCCAGACTGGTACTCTGTCTGTGACTTCTATCCTGTAAGAACTTGTATTTGATTTTACCTTTTGTGCCAAGAATTGTTTATGGGGATTGTTGCAAGTATTTGGAACAGCATCTTTAAGTTGGGATAATCTGTTGGGATTTCCGATAGGTTACGTTTTTTCAGAATTCTGCTTTCTGTTGTTTGGGCTTCATTCAATAATCTTGTAAATAAATTCTGTTTTGCTTAAAACCAGCTGATCCCTCCAGGACTATCTACTTCATACCTGCTTAATACAACTAGTAAAGTTAGAGTCTGGGCAACCTTCTTGGAATGTCATGGGGGGGTCTGGCCTGGTCCTTTATAGTATCTCCCAACGCCAAACCAACTGATTACCTTCCCCTGCCACCATCTTCACCTGCACTTCTCAAGAGAGGTAATTTCTGCTGTCTATCTGCAAATCCCTCTAGCCCCACAACTTTCCCCATTTCTCAAACTCTGGACTGTTGAGCATTCACTATTCCCTTCATCTCGCTATTAGTAATGGCCTCTCCGGGGTGGCACGGTGGCTCAGTGGTTAGCATTACTGCCTCACAGTGCCAGGGACCTGGGTTTGATTCCGGCCTTGGGGGACTGTCTGTGTGGAGTTTGCACATTCTCCTCGTGTCTACGTGGGCTTCCTCCGGTTTCCTCCCACAGTCCAAAGATGTGCAGGTCAAATGAATTGGCCATGTTAAATAGTCCCATAGTCTGGATTAGTGGTGCTGGAAGAGCACATTACCTCGTAGTCCCATAGTGTTAGATGCATTAGTCAGAGAGAAATGGGTCTCGGTAGGTTACTCTTCGGAGGGTCGGTATGGGCTGGTTGGGCCGAAGGGCCTGTTTCCACACTGTAGGCAACCTAATCATCTCCATCTGACATTCTGAAATTCCCTCCCATCTTGTCAGAATCTCCTCAGGACTTACTTTCTCGACTGAAAGTTTGATCACCTGGCCTAACAGCTCCTTCTTCGACTCGGTGTCAGTTGTAATCTGACTGTGGAACAGAGAAAAGTCTTCCCACATTAAGGGACTATGTAAGACCAGGTTGTAACGTTTAAGTGACCAGAATCATCTTGAAGTTTTAAATTTAAGTCCTTGCTCATTTCAAAAACATCACACCTTTTATTTGAACCAACCTAATGTGATTTTTTTTTAATGTAGCCTCTTACAGCATCAAGTATTTTATGCTTGCTATTTGCTATTGTGCAATGGATTCAAAAAAAAATACACAAGTTGAATTATTTTTGGACAAAAAGAAAATATGTTAATTCAGGAAACCACACCTTCCTGTTGTTACAGCAAGTTTCTTGGAGCTCCTCACGGAGTATTAGCCACTAATTTTGAAACTTTCTTTGACATTCTAAATATGTCAGTCTGTTTCCTTTGATTAAATACAATGGTAAAGATGTCACCTCTATCTACTCCAGTTTCTTGAGATCTGCTTCATATTTTGGGGAAAATGTTTGGAAAACTGGTCTGTAAACAGCTGATAATTCTGTCTTCTCTACAAACAAAAAAACGTGACCAAAAATAAATAAAAGTTTTCTCTGGACTAAAACAGCCTCTAAGTGAGATGCCTCGTGGAGTTGAGCACAGTCCGAAGTCAGGCGAAACCGGGTGACAGTCCAACAGGTTTATTTGAAATCGCAAGCTTTCGGAGCGATGCTCCTTCATCAGGTGAAGTGCTCCGAAAGCTTGTGATTTCAAATGAACCAATTGAACTATAATCTGGTGTCAGGGTGACTTCTAACTTTGCCCACCCCAACATTGGTACCTCCACATCAGGGAGTTGGGAGCAATGTTACTTTCAAAATAGAGTGTAGAACAGTCCAGCACAAGAACAGGCCATTCAGCCCACCATGTCTGTGCCAACTATCATGCTATTCTAAACCATTGCCATCTGCCTGCACATGGCCCATATTCCTCTACTTCCAACCTGTCAATGTGTCTGTCTACATGCCTGTTAAATGCCTCCTATCTGTTTCTCCCACCTGGTCTGGCAGTGCATTCCAGGCACCTACCACCCTCTGTGTAAAAAAAGAGTTGCCTCACACATCTGCTTTAAACATTTACCTTCTCATCTTAAGCCTATGCCCCCTAGTATTTGACATGTTTACGCTGGGAGAAAGGCTCTGACTATCCACCCTATCCCTGTCACATTATTTTATACACTTCTATCAGGGTGCCTCTCAGCCTCCAATGCTCTGGTGAAAACAGTCCACATTTGTCCATCCTCTCTGTGTAGCTAATACTCTCTAATCCAGGGTAATAAGCCTCTTTTGCAGCCTCTCCAAAGCTTCCACAACCTTCCTATAGTGTGGTGACCTGAACAGCACACAGTGCTCCAAATGTGGCCAAAATAGTCTTATACAACCGCAACATGACTTGCCAACTTCTATACTCCATGCCCCAACCAATGAAGGCAAGCATACCAAATGTTTTCTTCATCATTTTATCATCTTGTGCTGCCACTTTCAGGGAACTATGTACTTGCACCCCAAGATCCCTTTGTATATCAATGCTCTTAAGGAACCTGCCATTAACTGAATACTTTCCTCTTGCATTACCTCACACTTATATATTTTCATTTGAACGGAGGATGGACAATCGGGAGCTTATATAAACACACAGCAGATGCTGGAAATCTGAATTAAGAAAAAAATCCCAGCAGTTGAGGAGAGAAAGAGAGTTTCAGGTCAGTGACCTTTTATCTGATGAGCTTGTATATGATACTGAGGGATCAAGCAACAACAAAAAAGACATCCTTTATATAGTTCCTTTAAAATAGCAAAATGTCCCCAGGCATTTCATAAGAGTATCACCAAACAAACATTCAACACCACTCAAGGAGATGTTACAGCAGGTGACCTAGAACTTGGTCAAAGAGGTAGATACTAAGGAGCATCATAAAGGAGGAAATAATCCCTTGGAGTTGGCGAGGTTTGGGAAGGGAAAACTAGAGTTTAGTATTAATAGGAAGGCTACTCTTGATGGAGAAATTAAAATCGGAAATGTACAAGAGAACTAGAATTGGAGTGTTGTTGAAGGAGGAAGAGATAGTCGTGGTGGGATCCATAAAAAGGTTGGAAATATTTTTAAGTGAGGAATTACTTAACAGGGAGAGAGTGTCCATCAATGACCATATGAGTGATTGAAATTTAGACAAGTAAGAGCACAGCTAGCAAAGTTTTGGATGGCCTTAAATTTGTGGAGCGTAGAGGACAGGAAACCAACCAAGCATATGTTGAAATAATCAAATCTAGGAGGTAGTAAAGTCACGACTGAGG
Source organism: Hemiscyllium ocellatum (assembly GCF_020745735.1). NCBI lineage: Eukaryota > Metazoa > Chordata > Chondrichthyes > Orectolobiformes > Hemiscylliidae > Hemiscyllium > Hemiscyllium ocellatum. Next base: position 36,145,488 of record NC_083434.1, read on the forward strand.
GTTCAGTAGCAGACAAGCCGAGCAAGGTTTGGTTTCTGGTGAAATGATGGAGGTTAACACTGTTGGCATGGATACATGCTTGGAAGCTTATCAAGTACAACACCAAGATTGCGAACAGTCAGTTCCAACCTCAGATGATTGCCAAACAGAAAAATGGAGCCAACGGCTAGGAAGCAAAGATTGTGTTGGGCACCAAAGTTACTGACTTTGGTTTTCTCAGTGTTGAGATGGAAGAGGTTTCTGCCCCAACAGCGCTAGATGAGGAATAAGGTGAGGGGAGCAATCGAGAAGGATTGCAAAAATACAGATCTGGGTACAATCATATTCCATGGAAAAAGTAACTCTGTACCTTCTGTCGGTGTCACACATAACCAGATCAGTACTTCTTGAAAGTTGGATGGTAATTGGTGAGACCAAACTGAATATTTTTTTGATTTTTGGAGGTATTAAAGCAGCAGATTAATCATCATGGTGTTGCCGGTTAGAAGGTGGGAAAAACTGTGGGATGAATTATTGAGATTAAGAGGCAACTACATTTGTTTAAAAACAAGGGACTGAGGAATATATGATGTTGGTTAGGCAGATTAATATCTATCAGAAAGGGACAACATTGTTAGCCCATACGCATCTTAATCTCTAGCCTGAAAATATTTGTACAAGTTAGGGACTGAATACATTTCGGTTGCTTTGTTCCACCAGAGTAGTTTGTTAAGGTAAATATAACATTATGAATATAGAAATAGGGCAGAAGACCATCCAGTCAGTCAAGCCTATCCCACCATTCACTACCATTAAGGCTTCATCTTCAATTTCCCTCACTCTCCCCATAGACCTTCGTTCTCTGAGAGATCTAACATCTATTCACTTCAAGCCTTACATAGAAACCAAAAGAACTGTGGATGCTGTAAATCAGAAACAAAACCAGGAGTTGCTGGTGAAGAGAAATGTTCTGAGGAAGGGTCACTGGACCCAAAATGTTAACTCCACTTTCTCTTCACAGATGCTGCCAGACTTGCTGAGCTTTTTCAGCCATTTCTGTTTTTGTTCTAGCCGTAGAACTGTTGAATGATGGAATACTCACAAGGTCTGCTCAGGAGAGAATTCCTGACCCTTTGAGTGAAGTAAGTTATCCCCAGCTCAATCGAATGTTATTGCCCTTATCCTGAAGCTGTGTCTCCCTTCTAGAATCCACACTCCAGGAAACAATGTCTTGGTTTGGACCATGTCAAGCTCTGTCATAATTGTGCATGTTCCAAGGAGATCACATCTCACTGTTCTAAACTCTAGAGAATCTGGACACCAGATGAAAGTGAGGACAGCAGATGCTGGAGATCAGAGTCTAGGCTTCATTCCTGATGAAGGGCTTTTGCCCGAACTGTCGATCTGCCTGTTCCTCGGATGCTGCCTGACCTGTTGTGCTTTTCCAGCACCGGACTAATCTGGACACTGTCTACTCAGTCTCTCATCTCAGTACTGCCTTCTGATCCTGGGGACTGATCAAGTGAACTTCTGCTCCATTGTCCTCCATTACATGTATATCCTTCCTTAAACAGAGACCAAAACTGCACAAAGTATATCAGAATTTTTCTCAATAAAGCCCCAGACAGTTCTAACAAGCCTTCTCAATTCTTCTATTGTAAAACACTTAATTTTTTTTATCCAGGGACTGATAGGAGTCAGGAATGGGAGCTGGGCTGAGGCAGATAAACTTAACCATCTTTAAAGATTACAGGGATAAATTCTTGAAACATCATAACATTCAAGACTATGGGTTGGCTGCTAGAAAATGGGATCGAAGTAAGTTTAGTGTATTTTTAGCAGTATAGATTTGATGGACCAAAGGGGCTCTTTGGTACTGTTATGATTCTATGAATTAATAAAGGCCTACACACCATTGCTTTTGAGGTACAGGTGAAAAAAATGGCCCAGGTCACAGTGAAACACTGGCACAAACCTTTTCTGGATTTTCTTCCCATTTGAGTTAATGGGATTTATCAAAGTGGGCCATCTACCAACAGGGTTACTCTACAATTCAAGCTTCTGGGGTGTTGAAGATCTTGGAACACTCTGCAGGACTATAAACATCCACTTTGCTGTGAGTAATTGTCTGTCCACTACATTTAGCCCGACCTGTCCCTGAGACACATGTTTCTGTTCTAATTATAGACCAACGGTTCATTCCCTTGATAAATACATCACATCGGCCTTGCTGCCTCAATGGAAGGAAAGTTCTACCAAGCCTTTTGGAGGCTGTGCTAAATATAAACTTCAAGAAAAGAAACAGATTTCTGTCTCAAAATGTGAAACAATAAAGTCTTATATAGAAAACTTTGCCATAAGTGACCAATTCATTCCGATTCATTAATCAAGTATGTTGATCGCTTATCGACTTCCATTATTATATGTAATAATTGGTTAACAGTTACAGCTCCTTCTGTATAGAATGTGGTATTAGTGGGTGAAAAGTTGCTACTACTATTTCTTTTCTCTTGACTGGGGCTAAGGGAGGACTGCAGATGCTGGAGGTCAGAGTTGAGTGTGGTGCTGGAAAAGCACAGCTAGTCAGGTGGCATCCGAGGAGTAGGAACATCGAGGTTTCAGGAATCCTGATGCCCGAACCATTAATTTTCCTGCTCTTCAGATGCTGCCTGACCAGCTGTGCTTTTCCAGAGCACCACACTCTTCGACTAAGGGTCTATTGGTTTACTGTGGTAGAGAAATAACCACTGGTAACTATTAATAAGAAGAAGCTCTTGTCATAACAAGGTGTAGTTTATTGCAAGGTAGCAATTAGGTGCATGTTACATTAATTTTTTAGACATTGTAGCTCAGACTATGATGGGACCTAGAACAAAGAACAATGCAGCACAGGAACAGGCCCTTCGGCCCTCCAAGCCTGTGCTGACACATTTTACCCTTCCATATTAAAAACGTCTTCACTTACAGGATCCATATCCCTCCATTCCTTCGCTATTCATGTATTTGTCCAGGTGCTTCTTGAATGCTGCTATTGGGTCTGCTTCGACCACCTCCTCTGGCAGTGTGTTCCAGGCACTCACCACCCTTTGTGTGAACAATTGCCTCACACGTCCCTTTTAATCTCCCCCCTCTCACATTGAACCTGTGTGCCCTGGTAGACCTGTAAATATATGTCTGGACTCCATGAGATTCCAAGATAGCCGACTTTATAGTGATGGGGAAATTTATTGAAACAATTATTTCAGATCAAATTTATAGCCACATGGAAAAAGGTGGACTAATTAGGAAAAGCCTGCGAGGATTACTTTAGGGATTATCATGTTTAACTAACTTGCTGGAGGCTTTTGAAGAGGTGACAAAGATAGTTGATGAGAGTACTGCAGCTGATAGGACGTGCATGGATTTTCTGAGGCTTTTCATATGAGGAATGTTACAGCTTGTGGAATAAGCAGGGCAGAAGCAGCATGGAGACAAAATTGGTTGAAGGATAGAAAAAACAGAGTAATGATTAATGGATATTTTTCAGGCAGGTGGAAGGTTGATAGTGAAGTTCATTGGTGATGGGATTGCCATCACTGAATCCCTCACTATCAACATCCTTGGAATTACCATTGACCAGAAACTCAACTGGACTCACCACATAAACACAATGGCCACAAGAGCAGGTGAGAGGCTAGGGGTACTGCGGTGAGTAACACACCCCTTGACACACCAAGTCTATCCGCCATCTACAAGGCACAAGTCAGGAGTGTGATAGAATACTCCCCACTTGCCTGGATGGGTGCAGCCCCAACAACACTGAAGAACCTTGACACCATCCAGGACAAAGCAACCCACTTGACTGGCACCACATCTACAAACATTCAATCCCTCTACCATCAGTGCTCAGTAGCAGCAGTGTGTACTATCTACAAGATGCACTGCAGAAATTCACCAAAGATCCTTAGACAGCACCTTCCAAACTCATAACCACTTCCATCTAGAAGGACAAGGGCAGCAGGTATATGGGAACACTACTACCACCTGCCAGTTCCCTTCCAAGCCATTCACCACCCTGACTTGGAAATATACCACCATTTCTTCACAGTCATTGGGTCAAAATCCTGGAAGTCCCTCCCGACCAGCATTGTGGGTCAACCCACAGCGAGTGCACTGCAGCCATTCAAGAAGGCAGCTTACCACCACTTTCTGAAGGGCAAATAGGGATGGGCTATCAATGCTGGCCAACCAGTGATACCCTAGTTCCATAAATGAGTTTTAAAAACCCACAGTTTGGTTTTGGGACCCCCTACATTTCCTGTTTTATGTTAATAATCTAGGCCTTAGTGTACAGGGACTTATTTCCAAGTTTGCAGATGATACAAAACTCAGAAGCATTGAAAACTATGAAGAGAACAGTGTAAAGCTGCAGAAGGAAATTGACAAGATGGTGGAGTGAGCAGCAGAGTGAGCAATGACAGTATACAGCAATAATCTTAGACATTATTGATAGGGACATTGAGTACAGGAGCAAGGAGGTTATGCTGAACTTGTAGAATACATTAGTTATTGTGTACAGTTCAAGGAGCCACACTTCAGGAAGGATGTGGATACATTAGGGAGATTGAAGAACAGGTTTTCAATAATGGTTCCCAGGGATGAAAAACCTCAGTTACTGAGATAGGCTGGAGAAGTAAGGACTGTTTTCCTTGAAAGAAGACTAAGAGAAGATTGGATAGATGTTTTCAAGATCATGAACAGCCTGGACAGACTGGATAGGGAGAACCGGTTCTCACTCATGAAAGGATCAAGGATGAGTGGGCATAGTTATAAGGTAATTTGCAAAATTAGCAAATTTGATGTCAGAACTAATCTTTTCACACAGTGAGTCACAAGTGGCTGGAACATACAGCCTGGATGTTTGGTGGAGGAAGGTTAAATTGAGGTGTTGAAGAGAGCATTGTATGATTATTTAACAAAAAATAAATTTAGAGTTATAGGGAAAAGGAAAGAGAATGGCGCTAAGTCACAATGTTCATTCAATGAGCTAGTTCAGACATAATGAGCCAAATGACCTGCGTCTGCACCCAACAAGTCTGTCTTTCTGTGAGATGGCTATTAAGCCACTCAGTCATAGGGCAGTTAGTGACAGGCAACAAAACGTTAGCCTCGTCAGCAATACCTTTATTCAAGAATGAAGAAAAATACCAAGGCAGTCTGTAGATTGACAAGTTAGCAGCACTAAATCTTTCATAAATTCAGCTCTCTTACAGAGGCATCAAGCATTTCCAGAATAACACATGCTGGAGGAGACATTGAACAGGGAAAATTGACAAGATGGTGAGTTTATATTTGCCAATCCTCATTTTAAAACCTTTAGCTTTCTTCTAATTCTAGCCTCAGTAGGAATGAGCATAAAATGATCATCACATGTAATGGTAGGACTGTAATTGTCATTGGGCTGCTGTAAAATAGAACACAGCTGGGCATCACAGACCCTATGACTTCCCATTTCTCCAAGGAGATATATATTTAGTTTCAACTTTCAGCTTCTAAATACTAATATATGCAATAATCTCAGCTTCACCCCACAAGAATTCTTATTATGGTTTTCTTTGAACCAAATTAATTCTGCATACTTTTGGAATGCAGCCAACTTCCTGTGTGTTCGTGCTGATTGAGGTCAGCATTCTACATAATGCAAAAACGGAATCTCTGGAAAGTTTCAGAGAGGATTCAATGCTCCACGGAGATTAGACAACATCAACACTCACCTGGGTTAATTAAGCATGCTGCATGGATTTGTGAAAGGGAAAGGTTCTGTGGGTGGAGGACGGTGAGTGAAACCAATTGCAACAATTGAAACTGACTGATATCTCATTACCTGACTGAGATTTTCTTCCATTCCTCACTGGAAGGTACTGATCATTCCTGACCCTGAATATACGTGATATTTTTTATTCATTCACTAGATGTGGATGTCACTGGCTAGGCCAGCACGTATTGCCCATCCCTAATTACCCTGAGGTCAGTTAAGAGTCAACCACATTGCTGTGGGTCTGTGGTCATTTGTAGGCCAGACTGGGTAAGAATGGCAGATTTCCTTCCCTAAAGGACGTTAGTGAGCCAAATGGGCTTTTTCCCTGATGTTCTTCATGAGACTCTTAATTCCAAACTTTTATTGAATTCACATTCACAATCCATGGCAGAATTTGAACCTGGGTCCCCAAAGCGTTAGATAGGTTTTTGGATTAATAGTCCTGCCATAATACCACAGGGTCATCGCCTCTCCCAAATGCATGCTAAAAATTCCAATCGCAATCACAGTAAGCACGTCCATTTTCAAATAGGTTGATGGCATTGATTCATTTTTAACAATTGCATGATGCGGCACACTTTGAAAACTCTTAAAAGTGTTCACCTTTAAGGAATGTCAAATACCTGGATATTGCGTGGACGAAAGGTTTGGAGCAGTGGGCTGTGTTTCCAATGATGTGTGATGGTATGACTCACCAGTGAAGGGTGTTAATTCTGTTGCTAACATGCAAATCTGTGATTTCTCACAGGCTTCATAACAAGAGATACTGTAGAGATAATGTTTGACAATGAGGTAACATTTGAAAATACACTTTCCCAATGTGCGCTGGTATAATGTACTTTGGAACAGCCCACATTATCTCCTGTTGAAGGTTTAATGAAGCAGGGGTGCAGATCTTTGTGTGGGAGTAGTCTATAATATCCTGACAAGAAACGGACCCTGGAGCCATTAGCTTGATCTTCAGTTGCTGCTGTAAGTGTATCAGACATCATCCTTCTGAAAAAACAGCTTCAGCTCTGAGCAACTGATGCTTCAGCCTTGCTGACTGTAATCAGTAAATCTCACGAACACCAACGGAGCACGACACCAGACTCCAATTTGGAAAAAGTCAGAAGTGACTTCACTTCACCTGACAAAGGAGCTGTGCTCCAAAAGCTTGTGATTTGGGCGGCACGGTGGCACAGCGGTTAGCACTGCTGCCTCACAGCGCCAGAGACCCAGGCTCAATTCCTGCCTCAGGCGGCTGACTGTGGAGTTTGCACGTTATCCCTGTGTCTGCGTGGGTTTCCTCCGGTTGCTCAGGTTTCGTCCCACAGTCCAGAGATGTGTGGGTCAGGTGAATTGGCCATGCTAAGTTGCCCATAATGTTAGGTTAGGAGTATGGGTGGGTTGTGCTTCGATGGGTCGGTGTGGACTTGTTGGGCCGAAGGGCCTGTTTCCACACTGGAAGTAATCTAATCTAATCTAAACCTGTTGGACTATAGCATGACGTCATGTGCCTTCTGACTTTGTCCTCTCCCACCCAGGTCCAAGAACAACACCTCCACAATTTGGAAAAGGATGTGAAAGGGTGATGGTGGCATTGTGGTAATGATTAGTAAGCCTGAGGCCTGGGGACACGGGTTGGTACCCAACTATGGGAATCAGGAGAATTTGCATCCAATTAAATCTGGAATATATATCTAGCCTTAGTTTTTCTTTTCTTCATTATTTATTCTCAGGCTGAACCAGCATTTTTTGCCCAAAAGATAATTAAGAGTCAACCACATTGCTTTGGGTCACAGAGTCATAGAATCTCTACAGAATCCTTTTTTGGCTCATCGAATCCACACCAATCCTCCAAACATCACCCCAGCCAGACCTATACCCCCTACCCTATCCCTGTAACCCTACATTTCCCATGGCTAACCCACCCAGCCTGCACATCCCTGGACACTATGGGGCAATTTCCCATGGCCAATCCACCCAGCCTGCACATCTTTGGACTGTGGGAGAAACTGGAGCACCTGGAACCAGAGTCAAAGAGATGTACAGCACGGAAACATACTCTTTAGCCCAACTCCTCCACGTCGACTAGATATCCAAAATTGATCTAGTCCCATTTGCCAACATTTGGCCCTAAACCCACTAAACCCTTTCTATTTATATATCCATTCAGATGAATTTTAAATGTTATAACTGAACCCAACTCCACCACCTCCTCTGGAAGCTCCTCTGAAATATGAACTCTTTCCAAGACAGTACTGTTTACTTCTCCAAGTTCCCTAGTTTCCATACCCTTCTTCACAGTAAATACTGACACGCAATATTCATTTAGTATCTTACTCATAGACTCATAGAGTCATAGAGATGTACAACGGTTGGCCATGTTGACCTTTAAGGGGCCCTATTCTCTCTTAGTTACTCTTTTACCTTTGATGTACTTGTTGTTCTCTTTGGATTCTCCTTAATTCTATTTGCCAAAGCTATCTCATGTTCCCTTTTTGCCATCCTGATTTCCCTCTTAAGTTTATTCCTGATGAAGGGCTCATGCCTGAAACGTCGATTCTCCTGCTCTTTGGATGCTGCCTGACCTGCTGTGCTTTTCCAGCAACACATTTTCAGCTCTGATTTCCAGAATCTGCAGTAATTTGTTCAGTTTCTCCTAGAGGAATTCATGGAGCCTACCTCAACTTTTGCCATCAAGACCTGGAGTTGACAATTTGATCTAGGAGGTGGAACTGGGACTAGCAGAGCAACAGCAGATACACGCTGCAATCATACAAGTATTCATTTAGAACATCGACATCTGTTGGTGGGTGGAGGACTTGAGTTTCTCTTGGGTACCTTTGACTGTTGATTAAAGAAATGGGTGTCACAAAGTTAATGTTAAAGTAGTATTAACACCATCCAATCTGATCATGTTATACACAATATTTGGGTAGAGAAGGGAGTTTCTGGGGGTAGATACATTCTGTACAGCTCCTGAGCATCCCTAGTTATGGTGCCTGACTAATATGGTCAACTGCACTTATTGCTATCATACAATAAGCCATCTTGTTATAGAGTCATAGTCATAGAAATGTACAGCACAAAAACAGACCCTTCGCTCCAACCCATCCATGCTGACCAGATATCCCAACCCAATCTAGTCCCACCTGCCAGCACCCAGTCCATATCCCTCCAAATCCTTCCTACTCATATACCCAATCAAATACCTTTTAAATGTTGCAATTGTACCAGCCTCCACCACTTCCTCTGGCAGCTCATTCCATACATGCACCATCCTCTGTGTGAAAACATTGCTCCAAAGGTCTCTTTTATATCTTTCCCCTCTCATCCTAAACCTATGCCCTCTAGTTCTGGACTTCCCCACCCCAGGGAAAAGACTTTATCTATTTATCCTATCCATGCCCCTCATAATTTTGTAACCCTCTATAAGGTCACCCCTCAGCTTCCGAGGCTCCAGGGAAAACAGCCCCAGCCTGTGCAGCCTCTCCCTATAGCTCAGATCCTCCAACCCTGGCAACATCCTTGTAGATCTTTTCTGAACCCTTTCAGGTTTCACAACATCCTTCCGATAGGAAGGAGACCAGAATTGCACACAATATTCCTACAGTGGCATAACCGCAACATGACCTCCCAACTCCTATACTCAATACTCTGACCAACAAAGGAAAGCATACCAAATGCCTTCTTCACTATCCTATCTACTTGCGACTCCACTTTCAAAGAGCTATGAACCTGCACTCCAAGGTCTCTTTTTTCAGCAACATTCCCTAGGACCTTACCATTAAGTGTATAAATCCTGCTAAGATTTGCTTTCCCAAAATGCAGCACCTCTCATTTATCTGAATTAAACTCCATCAGCCACTTCTCAGCCCATTGGCCCATCTTATCAAGATCCTGTTGTAATCTGAGGTAACCTTCTTAACTGTCCACCAAACCTCCAATTTTGGTGTCATCTACAAACTTACTAACTGTACCTCTTATGCTCACATCCAAATCATTTACATAAAAGACAAAAAGTAGAGGGCCCAGCACCAATCTTTGTGACATTCCACTGGTCACAGGCCTCCAGTCTGAAAAACAACCCTCCACCATCACCCTCTGTCTTCTAACTTTGAGCCAGTTCTATATCCAAACTAAGACATTTTCTGTTTAGACATACCTGTGGTCTATCATCTACCACTAATAATTGGACAGGCCTCAGATATTCTATAGACAGAAGAAGAACTACCTCCAACACACCAGACCCCAGGCCACATATTGGCAGAGGTGATCATGAGGTGCCAGCTGTGGAAATCAGGGCAGTGCCATATATAGTTCAGATCACTTTTATCAGGTGTATTTCTGCTGTTGGGTCTGCTATTCACTCTCTTTACTCCTATGAATTTCTGTGCATCAGTGAATGTCTAGGTCACTGTCTCTCTACCTCTGTTCAACAAGTTCCTTGGCTTGTTGATATATTCGCTATTTCCATATTTGCCGTGAGTTAAACTTGTTCCAGGACCTGCTGCCCAAAAATGATTAGCACGTGTGCAGATTCCATGTCTAAATTATATTCGAATGTTAACTATTTTTGTCTTTGCTGGCTGTACATTCTTTCTCTTCCTGTGCCTCTATGGGTTTCCATCTGTTAGCAATTTTTCCCTTGAGCTTGTTCCTTTTCCTTTGACCTCTCACCTCCACAGATGGTCAGAAGTTCCACACTTTCATCTCCCTTTTCTTCCTCTCCTTTTGCTCGGAACAGACTTCTTCATTCCCCTCTCCTTTTCTGGACTGACTTAACCATCTGCTGCTTCCACCTCGTCAAGAGTCTCCTATCCAAACACAAGCACTAAATAAAACTCGTTAACAGATTGGAGCCAGCGGAGGTGTAAGAGGAAAGAGCTACATTTAAGAGAAATACAAGGTGTTTGGAATAGGTCAGGAAGAAAATAATTATGTTTAATTTATGACCCAGTGGCAACTGCTGTTTGTAGTTTTACTTAGCTCTAAGTTTATCTTCAAAGCTTCTGTACCTGGATATTCTGCGGGTTACTATACTTTCAGCTGTGTTGTCCATGTCCTTCTTCCTTTGCTACCTTGTAATCAAGCAGCCCCTTTGATTGGTACCCCATCCACCCACCAGCTTAAACATTCATCCACCCATCCACCCCCATCCCCTTCTACAGGGGCAGCAGTGTACAGAGGAACCTCAATTATCCGGACTTCGATTAACTGCATTTTGGATTGTCCAAACAAGATTGCAAGGTCCCGATGCTTGGCTAACTCTGTTATCCAGACGAAAGTGAGTACCGCAGATGCTGGAGATTAGGGTCAAGAATAGAGTGGTGCTGGAAAAGCACAGTAGGTCAGGCAGCATCCAAGGAGCAGGAGAATTGACATTTTGGGAAAAAGCTCTTCATCAGGAAACACCTGATGAAAGGCTTTTGCCCAAAGCATTGATTTTTCTGCTCCTCAGATGCTGCCTGACTTGCTGTGCTTTCCTAGCACCACTCTAATCTTAACTTTGTTATCCAGTTTTTGATTAACCAAACAAAATACTCCCTGCCTTGCCCTTCAGATAATCGAGTTTCCTCTGTCGACCATCTGGGTAGATGCACTGTAGCAATTCACTAAGTATCCCTTGATAGCACCTTCCAAACCGGCACTCTCTATCACCTAGAAGGACAAGGACAGCGGACGCAAGGGAACATCACCACCTGCAAGCCACATCCTCCCCGGACAAAAAATCCTTCTCGTCTTTCTTCCTCTTACATAGATCCCTGAGGTCCACGTGAAGCAAAAGGTCGTGCAGCATCATGATGGTCAGCTTGCCTGGGGCTCTCTATCAGTCCCTTGGCGATACATATGCGTAGCTGAGAGAGGACGTTGATATTGGGTGGGAACTGGAACACCATTCCTTAATTACTGTTGGGAAAAAAATCCATGCCCTGTAGATCTACCAACACCATCTCAAGGACAATTTTTGGAAAACTAATAAATACAGGTCTAGCCCACATCCTTTGAATAAATACATAAATGATCTTTTGAGTATTGCATCTTCCCAAATATTGAAACAAACTTTGGTTTTATAAAGCTTTTAAACCCTGCATTCGCCTTTTAAGGGGGTTGCAAAGTTGTTGAATGATGTTGAGGAATTCAAAAGGCGCTAGACCTAATCCGTACCTTTGGATTCTAATCTCTTTATCTTCTCCACGCTTGCCTCATTCCATTCCCTAAATCCCATTCCTTCCAAACTCTCTACAACCCAGCTTCCTTTTCCAAAGCCTGTCTGGTAGAATGGCTTCCTTGACAATATCTCTTGGCTAGAAACTTGTTGGCTGTCAAAATCCACCACTTTAAATGGAAATCTGCAATCCTACAGCAAGTTTGCCCCAGTTATTTATCAGAGTATGTGAGTGTTCTGAGTGCAATAAACTAAACAGGCTTTTCACAGTCAACTTGTTGACTTCTATGACCATAAACACAACTTCGAAATGCACATCAGAGCTCCTTGCACTCGTTTAATTGAACATGGCTTGAATCCAAAATATTTTGCACTATTTGTTTTTTGTTCATATTATAATGCTCCTCTGATGAGATTGCAACATTTTCCAGTTTTGGTGAGAAATCTTATAGCTCTGTAAATCAATGAACCAATCCTACTCACCTCACAAACCTACGTGAGGTTGACTACATTGACTTCCGGGTCACCAACGTTATTAATTTAGCATTTCCACCCTCATGTTTGAATCCCCCTACTGCCTCAGCCCTCCTTATGCATAATGAGGCACAGGCAATCCCAGAATTCTCTGTTCTTTCTTTCTATTCACTTGTGTCGTTGGCTGGACCATATTGCCCATCCCTTGATACTCTAAAGAAGAGGATGGTGAGCTGCCTTCTTGAACTGCTGCAGTCCATGTGTTGTAGGTTGACCCACAATGCCCTGAGGATGTTCTCTTCGCCCCATCACTGGCAGCTATGCCTTCAGCCACCAAGGCCCCAGCCGCTACAATGCTCACCCTCAACTCTTGCAGATCCTCACCTCTCTACATTTGAAGCCCTCCATGCAACCTGCATCTCTGGCCAAGTTTTTCGTCGCCACTTGTAACAACCCCCCTTCCATGCCTCGACGGCTGCTCTGGTTTGATTTGCCTCCTGCAAAGTGGCTTGTGACATTTTCAACCGTCGAAGGTGCTACACAAATGTAGGTTGCTGTTGGAAATGAATTGCAACCATCTGAGACACACAGGACATGTACTGGCATGAAGTGGTAATGAAGGTGAAAGGTTTAATTCCAAGGGCTCAATATCACAGAAAATACTCAAAGCGGTGTTGTGCCAGACAATTACAGAGATCTCCATTGTCCAGGTTTTAAATGGCACCTCAAGGAACCACAAGCCTTCGATCTAGAAGGACCAAAGTCTAAGATCAATGATGACATTGGTGTAGGCAGGATTCTAGTTTGGCAGCTCCAACTCCATGATGAGTCGTTACCCTCCATCTGGTGTATGCAAAATGACACATCCTTCTCACAGCTTTCTCCTCTGGCCTGGGTACAATTCCATGGGTGTCGGTATACCTTCTGGTCTCCAATCGTCATGGTTACTCATCCCGTGTGAGTGTTGGCTGCTTGATCAGTTGGAGGTTTGCCCATGAGAGCACCAAGCTGAACCTTATCGTACCTTCCAAACAGGACCACCGTTATCCCCAAGAAACCCAAGGTGGCACGGTGACTAAGTGTTTAGCCCCACTGTTTCACAGCACCAGGCTCTGATACCAGCCTCAGGTGACTGTACGTGTGGAGTTTGCACATTCTCTCAGTGTCTGCATGAGTTTCCTCTGGGTGCTCCGGTTTCCTCTCACAGTCCAAAGATGTGCAGGTTAGGGTGGATTAGCCATGGGAAATTGTCCTGCAGTGTCCAGGGATGTGCAGATTAAGTGGATTAGCTGTGGTAAAATCCCCATGTGGAGTTTATGGAATGGGATGGGATGCTCTTCAGAGGGTGGATGTAGACACGATGGATCGTAAGAAGCACTGTAAGATCCTATAATATGAACAAATGTATTGTTGCTGTTCCTGGGCTGGTCTGACAGCACTGAAATAGGGATTGTTCAGGTCTCCATGCTAACTTATCTATCGGATTGAGCTATCAGAGCAGTTACATTGCAATGTAATGGAAACAGAAATTACACTGAAAGCATTCAGTCCTGAGTTAAGTGGCATTCATGGTAATTTATACAGTTGCTGCGTCAAGTTGAAATCCAAGTGAACATTAGGTGAGTGAGCAGTGGAGTGAGGTGGGAACTCACTCCCAGCTCCAGAAATGGTGACTGGACTGTTTTAGTTCCCAAGGCTCAATTCTTTTCAGATGCCAAATTCCATCTAATTCTGGCATAAATCTGGGTCACCACTTGATTTTCTTTTATGTCTGTTTTCAGTCGGTGTCTCATTAATAATACCGACCCAGTGTGGCATTTCCAGGCTGCTGTGCTCTGATGTGATCTGCCAGCTTTGTTTCCAGGTTTTCCCAAACCCAGAGCTGAAATGTTGGCCATGGGAGACCCCCAGCATCAGTGATTGCCATGAAGCTCCAACTAAGTGAGCCACTGTGAGGCAGCTTTAAACCTTCAGCCTAAATGACAAAATCACAGAAATATTACAGTGTGGAACGAGGCCATTCAGCCCACTGTGCCTGCACTGGCTCCTAATCCGTTTTCGGGGCCTAGGTGGCTTCCGGCAGCAGAAATAATGGTCAAACTTTTACTCGTTTTAAAAAAGTCGATCAATCTCCTCATAACCCTCTCCAATCCACACTCCGTGATCTTACAGGTCTCCCCCCTCTCCAACACCACCCTCCCCACAACCCCTCCCAGCTCTGACAAATGTGCCCCCCCCCACTTCACATTCACCAGCACCCTTGGGGGTTTTAAAATCTTCACGGCGACATCTCGGCAATTTTCCAGCCTTGAAATTTATTCCTGGTGGGAAAAGGCTTGAGGAATCCCTACTCTAATGCAGTGCACTGTGGGAAAATCCTCATCATTGAGGCAAACGTTAACAAAGCCTTGGGAGAAGGCCAGAATTTGAAAGGCGACTGCGCTCAATCCTGAACGTATGTCGATAAAGTATGAAAATCCAAATTCATTCTTCTCTTTGAAAGTATCTATGCATCCTGAACGGATACAGTCATCACAGCTTAGGAAGCCCAACAAGCTCGTATGTTATTGTGTGGCATTAAGAAGAGAGAGAATCTGAAATAGATAAAACTTATTGAAGGGCTTCCCAAAGTGGGGAGGAGATATCAGACCCTCAAACAGCTTTGAGAGATGAAGTTTTGTAGGGGGTGGTGGGGAGGGGGGCATCACAGCCTCTGAGCAGCAACATCTACCTTGAATTTATGGCCAAGTCCTACAGCCATACATCCTGTACAGTTTAAAGAAGGAACGTGGGCAGCGTTGGCTGGAGTGGACTGAGAAAGGAGCTCAGCAGAAAAGACAATAAGTGAACAATGACAGATGTTCAAGAAGATTTGGATGTGAACATAAGAGGTACAGTTGTAAGTTTGCAGATGACACCAAAATTGGAGGTGTAATGGACAGTGAAGAAGATTACCTCAGATTGCAACTCGATCTTGATCAGATGGGCCAATGGGCTGAGGAGTGGCCAATGAAGTTTAATTCAGATAATTGCGAGGTGCTACAGTTTGGGAAAGCAAGTCTTAGCAGGCACTATACACTTAATGGTAATGTCCTGGGAGTGTTGCTAAACAAAGAGACCTTGGAGTGCAGGTTCATAGCTCTTGAAAGTGGAGTCGCAGGTGGTGGGTATATGAATAGAAAGGGTTTGGAGGGATATGAGCCGGGTGCTGTTAGGTGGTACTAGATTGGGTTGGGATATATGCTCGGCATGGATGGGTCTGTTTCTGTGCAGTACATCTTTATGACTCTATGACTCTCAGGTAGTACATGACTCCGGTGAGGAGGAAGGATTCTAAGAAAGGGCTAAACTGAGTATGGTTAACCAAGGAAATTAAAAATTGTATCAATTTGAAAGAAAAAAGCTTATGATGGTGTCGAGCTTACTAGTAAACCTGAGGACTGAGAAAGTTTTAAAAGACAATAAAAGATGACCAAAAACTAACAAAGTGGGTGCAAAGAAGCTATGAGAATATGCAATCAACCAATATAAAAATGAACAGTAAGAGCTTCTTCAAATATATAAAAAGCAAGAGAGAAACCAAAGTAAAAATAGAAAATTGGGCTGGGGAAATAATTATGGGGAACCCAGAAATGACACAAGAACTAAATAAATACTTAACATCAATCTTCATAGGAGCGGATATTAATAGCACTTCAAAAATACTAAATCATGGGGCAAAAGGTGGGGAGGAAATTAATACAGCAATTATCATGAGAGAGAAAATGCTAGGGAAGCGAATGAGGTGAAACAGAATCCCCTGGACATGTTGGGATATATCCTGGATCCTGAAGAATGTAGCTATAGTGAATGTATTGGTAACAATCTGGCAAGAATCCAAAAGTCCCAGAAAATTGGAGTTTTGAAGAATGAGTGACAACCTTATTGAAATTTGCAAGATTCTTCGAGGACTTGGCAGGGGAGATGTGGAGAGGCTGTTTCTCCCTTGTGGGAGAGTCTTGGATCAAACTACTTATTCTCTGATTAAGGGGTCGCCCATTTAAGACAGCAATAAGGAGGAATTTCCTCTCTCTTCGATGGAAGTGAATCTGTGGAATTTGTTGATGCAGAACTGTATGGTAACTAAGAATTTTGAAGGCTAAGATAGGCAAATTTTTAAATTAATAGAGGAGTCAAGGGTTGTAGGAATGAGGAAAATGGAATTGATGATTATCAGATCAGCCATGATCTCATTGAGCAATCTTGATGGGCTGAATGGCCTTATGGTCTTAAGTTCTCAGGGGATCACAACAACATTCAAGGGGTCACAGATTGTTGGACTATCTAATATCCAGGCCTGTGGTATCAGCTCAAATCATGGAACAGGCATCTGTTGAAATACATCCTAATTCCAGGAAGCAAATGTCTGCACATTGGTAATCAACTAATCAGATGTTAATTAATGAAAGGGAAAGATGTAATCCATCCACAGTGCGGACTTTACGTTGTGCTCAGAGTAGCTCCTCTTACTGTTGTACAGGACAAGTTTCTCAACTGAGTTCATTTCCATTCTGCATTGCACAAGGAACTTCTTTGATCTGGCATTGCCCCTATATTCCACACGTGGACAGATATTGGAGATGTTCAGTGACGTCCAGAAGTATTTTCCCATCTCCTGCAACAAATATAAATTAGTAACACAGGCAGATAGCATTTAGAAATGAATTGCATTCAATAACCAGTGGTTCTCAAGATTCTTCATGTGCAGGCCACCCATAGGTGACGCAAAGGAACCCATGGACCATCTAGGCTTCCCTCCTCAAACCCCAGCATGCAGTGATACCATAGCCAAGCATCTCATCAGAATTCATGTGAAGAATGTTTGGGTATTCACTTATAAACTGTGTATAGCTGCTTTTTCACTAGTTGTGGGCGGCATGGTGGCACACTGGTTAGCACTGGTGCCTCACAGCGCCAGAGACCTGGGTTCAATTCCCGCCTCAGGCGACTGACTGTGTGCACATTCTCCCCGTGTCTGCGTGGGTTTGCTCCGGTTTCCTCCCACAGTCCAAAGATGTGCGGGTCAGGTGAATTGGCCATGCTAAATTGCCCGTAGTGTTAGGTAAGGGGTAAATGTAGGGGTATGGGTGGGTTGCGCTTCGGTGGGTCGGTGTGGACTTGTTGGGCCGAAGGGGCTGTTTCCACACTGTAAGTAATCTAATCTTAATGTAAGACGTGTGGAATATAGGAGCAATGCAAGATCAGAGAAGTTCCTTGTGCAATGCAGAATGGAAATGAACTTAATTGAGGAGCTTGTCCTGTACAACAGTAAGAGGAGTCACTCTGAGCACAAAGTAAAGTCCGCATGCTTTATTTTGATTCAACAGCCATGAATTATTAATAAAGGCGGACACACATCACAAAGCCATATTGTACACATGTTGGAACACAATGCAGGCCAATACAAAACAGCCGTCTGTAAGTATGAAGAAACATTTGTATGCCAGATCTTTAAAATTAATCTTAATACATCCCTGTGTGAAATCGAGTTTATCAATTGGACTTCCATAAATCCGGGACCCTCTGTAAACATTAATATTACAGGATATAATGCTGAGGTGTAACATTCTAAAATGTGTTATAAATTCTCCTCAACAATCCAATTCAGACAAACTAATACTGAGCTTCTTCCATATTTCATGAGATTATGTAAGGATATACAGCACAGAAACAGGTCACTTGGCCCAACCAGTCCATGCTAGTATTAATGCTCCACTCGATCCTCCTCCCATCTTTTCTCACTTAAACCTACCAACGTAACCTTCCATTCTCTTCCCCTCATCGTCCTGCCCAGATTCCCCTCAATGTGCCCATTTTTTTTCACTTCGACTCCTCCCCATGGTAGCCAGCTCCCCATTCCCAACACTCCTCGATAAAAACAGAGTGGATGTTGTAAACCAGAAACAAAATCATAAGTTGGTGGAAAATCTCAGCAGCTCTGGCAGTATCTGTCAGAGAAATCAGAGTTAACGTTTCAGGTTAACTGCAGCAGGATCTTGATCAGCTGGGGGAGTGGGCCAAGAAATGGCAAATGGTGTTTAATATAGATAAGTGTGGGAACTTGCATTTTGGAAAGTCAAATCAAGGTAGGAGTTTCATGGTGAATGTTAGGGCCTTAAGGAGTGTAGTGGAACAGAGGGATCCTGGAGTTCAGGTTCACAGTTGAAAGTGGAGTCACAGGTAGACAGGGCAATAAAGAAGGCTTTTGGCACACTGGCCTTCATCAGTCAGGGCATTGAGTATAGAAATTGGGAAGTTATGTAGCAGTTGTACAGGATGTTGGTGAGACTGCACTTGGAGTATTTTGTTCAGTTTTGGTTACCTTGCTGTAGGAAGGATGTTATTAAACTGAAAAGATTAGAGAGGAAATTTACAAGGCTGTTTCCTGGACTCAATGGTCTGAGTTATAGGGAGAAGCTGGACAACTGGGACTTCTTACTTTAGAGTATAGGAGACTGAGGGCGGGGACCTTATTGAGGTGTATAACATTGTGAAAAGCATGGACAGGGTGAATGCACTCAGTCTTTTCCCCCGGGTTGGGGAATCAAGGACTAGAGGGCATTGGTTTAGGGTTAGAGGGGAAAGAATAAATAGGAACCTGAGGGGCAACATTTTACACAGAGGGTGGTACGCATATGGAATGAGCTGCCAGAGGAAGTGGTTAAGGCGGGTACATTAACAACATTTAAAAGGCATTTGGACAAATACATGGACAGGAAAGGATTAGAAGGAGATGGGCCAAGTGTAGGGAAATGGATGGACGTTCTGTTCGGTGGGAACCAGTTTGGGCCAAAGGGCCTGTGTCTGTGCTGTAGGACTCTATGACTCTATGGCCCTTCCTCAGAAGAATCACTGGACCCGAAATGTTAATTCTGATTTCTCTCCACAGACGCTGCCAGACCTGCTGACATTTTCCAACCATTTCTGTTTTAACTCTGCTCCTCAATCTATGATAGATGTTTTGATGTCTATCTCGTTTGATGGCCTCTAGATGTCCTCTTCCCCACAAGAGGAAATCTATCTCTTTGTATCCATTCTAAACTTTTCAAAAGTCTCAAAGACATTTATTAGATCACCTCTGAACTGTTTTGTTCCAGGAGGGAAGGGACCCAGCCTGTGAATCCTCTCCTGATATGTATATCCAGGCAGATTTGCAATCACTCTCTCGTACTGAATCTTCTCTGCACATTGCTATTTTGCTGCTTTAATATGATAAGGATGTAGACCAGGAGTGATTACAGGAAGCATTTCTCTGTACAAGGAGATTATAGAAATCTGCAACTCGCTCCCTTCTTGAGGCTGGTGAGGTCAAATGAAAATTTTCAAAATTGAGATTGATGGAATTTAGTCGGGTATGCGTACTGAGGGATAGGAGACCATGGAGACGCAACCCAGATAGGACATAAATCAATTTTGATCCAATTGAGTGGTAGAACGGACTGTGAGGAACTCTGTAGTTTCCCCCAGTTACTTTGCCCCATACTTTGCGAATTTGCCTGCATTGTGCTGTAGTGCTCTTCTCCTACCAGTGGTGGCAGTACCGAGCTCAGTTTTACACCCTCATCTTCTCCATTCATATAGTGGAAAAACTCCTTTGATCCCAACTGATGTCATTTGCTGCTTCTCAAACCTCGGTAGGTTTGCAATTTAACTACAGATTAAACAAAATATAATAAATGTGAGAACAGAGTGCTTGTCCTGTACAAATGTATTCACTCAAACAGCTCTGAGGAGGCAGAAGTGAGTACTGTAGGTTAGAGTCAAGATCAGAGTGGTGCTGGAAAAGCTCAGCAGGTTAGGCAGCATCCGAGGTGCAGGAAAATCAACGTTTCAGGCAAAAGCCCTTCCTCAGGAATTTTGTCAGGCATTCCTGATGAAGGGCTTTTGCCCAAAACGTCGATTTTCCTGCTCCTCGGATGCTGCCTGACCGGCTGGGTTTTTCCAGCACCACTCTGATCTTAGCTCTGAGGGAGCCCAGCACCATCCAGGACAAACCCTGGGCAGCTTGATTGGCACCCCGTGCACCATCTTCGACATTTGCTGATGCACACTGGCTACAATGCGTGCCATTTACAGGATGCACTGCAGTAACTCACCATGGCTCCTCCGACTAGACCTTCCAAATCCAGGATCGCTACCAGCTTGATGGACAAGAATGGGAATACCGTATCCAGCAAGTTCCCTCCATGCCATATACACTATCTGGAACACCATCAGCATTCCTTCACTGTCGCTGGGTCAAAATCCAGAAATCTCCATCCTCACTGTATTGTGAATATACCTACACAACATGGACTGTAGTAATTCAAGGAGGCAGTTCACTAACAACCTCTCAAGGGCAATTAGAAACTAGGAGCAAGGGTAGGTCATTCAGCACATTACAGCTGCTCTGATATAACCTGATTATGATTGATCGTCCATCTCAACGCCATACTCCAACTCTCTCCCTACATCCTTTGTCACCTTTAGCCTATAGAAATGTATCTATTCCTTTCATAAACATATTCAGTGACTTGGCCCCCATAGCCTTTTGTGATAGAGAGTTCCAGTAGGTTCACCACCCTCTGTATGGAGAAACCTTTCCCCATCACAGTTTGAAATGACCTAGCGCGTATCCTGAGATTGTGACCCTTTGCTTTGTGGTCCCCCAACCCCCACCCCCCACTCTCCGAACCCAACCCTGGTCCATCACCCCCGTCTGTCCAGAGATGGTCAGTAAATGCTGGTTTAGCCAGCAACATTTAAATCCCATGAAAGACTTTTTATAATCCAGAAACTGAGAGGGGATCTGATTGAGACATATAAGGTTATTAAAGGATTGGACACTCTGGAGGCAGGAAACATGTTTCCGCTGATGGGTGAGTGCCGAACCAGAGGACACAGCTTAAAAATACGGGGTAGACCATTTAGGACAGAGATGAGGAGAAACTTCTTCACCCAGAGAGTGGTGGCTGTGTGGAATGCTCTGCCCCAGAGGGCAGTGGAGGCCAAGTCTCTGGATTCATTGAAGAAAGAGTTGGATAGAGCTCTCAAGGATAGTGGAATCAAGGATTATGGAGATAAGGCAGGAACAGGATCCTGATTAAGGATGATTAGCCATGATCATATTGAATGGTGGTGCAGGCTTGAAGGGCAGAATGGCCTACTCCTGCACTTATTGTCTATTGTCAATTATGTCTACATTTCCTGGCTCAGTTATTCCTCAAACTTTAACCCACTACATCAGAGGGCAACCTTTAGTCTGAACTCCCTGCGTATAACAGAATGGGAGATGTACCGGTGAATTAGCAATATTATTTTAACTTTGCTAAATTATCACATTTTAAATAACCACATGCTGGACACTTCACAGTAGGATTTCTTTATTTACAGTTCATACATTCAGGTAATTGTTGATCCTTTTCCAAGTTCTTAGCTTCATCAAATCTTTTTCAACTTTGGCCATTAATCTGAATAACATCTGTTTCCCAATTAATTAGTCATTGTCACAGCAGCTACAATGAAATAACAGTGCAAATATAGATATCAGACATTATTCAGCCACCAAAATATTTAAACATTTCTTTCCAACATTCTTTGCTCTTTATGAAAATCTTTATTTGATGAGTGACAAGATTAAGTTTCTATTTAAAATATAGTGGAAACAAATCATTGCAACATTTTTGGATTTTCTGTGAAATAGAATTGTCCATGCCGTTTAAGGAAGGTTTGTTTCTATGGCAACGTGTGGATGTGCCTCAGCATTAACGCGATTACCATTGATAATTATATTTGCTGTGACCGTATTATTAAACTGGAGAGGGTTCAGAAAAGATTTACCAGGATGTTGCCGAGAGTGGAGGGTTTGTGTTATAAAGAATTGACTGGAAAGGCTGAGACTTTTACCACTGGAGCGTAGAAGGTTGAGGGTTGACCTTATAGAGGTTTACAAAACCATGAGAGGTATAGATAGGGTAAATAGCAAAGGTATTTTTCCCTAGGGTGGTGGAATTCAAAGCTAGAGGGAATATGTTTAAGGTGAGAAGAGAAAGATTTAAGAAAGACCTGAGGGGCAACATTGTTTTACACAGAGAGTAGAATGAACTGCCAGAGGAAGTGATGGATGCAGGTACAGTTGCAATGTTTATAAGACATTTGGATAAGTTCATGAATAGGAAAGGTTTGGAGGGACATGGGCCAGGCGCAGTTTAGTTTGGGATAATGGACAGCATGGACTGGTGGGACACCTGAAGGGCCTGTTTCCGTGCTATATGACTCTGACTCTCTTCAGGCAAGTAATATTAGTGCCAGGTAATGATCATGTCCAGCAAGAGTCAATCTAAGCATCGCCTTTGACGTTCAATGTCATTCCCATCACTGAATCGTCCACCATATCAGGGCGACACCTTGGAGCTCGTTTAGTTTGGGAACGTGGTCGGCGTGGACTGGTTGAAGTGATTCCATTTTATATGACTCTCTGACCAGAGAGAGAAAATCTTGAAAAGTCTTTGTGCTGAAAGATGTGGAGAAAATTTATGTTTATTTGTTGATTGCTGTTCTTCTGCCTTCTGCCCAGATTGCTGTCTGTATGTTTGATCAAGGTGGAAGGGCTGCAAATAAATTTAGTTCTTTGGCGACTAGACTTGGTGGGCGTCGTGAATTTGTTACTGGTTTCATCATCCATGGGCCTGGATTAATTATCATGAGAATAACATTCAAATGCCATCCTGTCATTTTTAGCATTTTGAATTTTGTTGTCACTCGTGAGTACAGCACATGAGTACAGCTGTAAAAATATACTGTCGGAACCTTAACTTCTACACTGATCAGGGCAGAAGCAAGAAAAACAAATTTCAAAGGGAACAACAATTTATACTACATGAGGAAAAGGTGCTGATTGGTTGGTGAGTTAGTTGAGACATTGTCATGGAAAATGCATCTGGGAACTATGGTTCCTCAGGAAGTGCTAAAAAAAACTCAGTGGGTTTAGCAGCATCTGTGGAGAATGGAACAGAGGTAGTGTTTCAAGTCTCGTGTGACTTCTTCAGAACTGAAAGGGGCGGGAAAATTGTGTTTTTATGCTATAGAGGGGAAGAGATTGTGAGGGTGATGAAAGAGGTAATAATAGTGATAAAAGAGGGATATAGAAATGGCAAAATGTTGGATGTGAAAAGGAGAAAATGGATCCATTGAGCTGAAAGCAAAGCCAATTCGTAGAGGAGACACAGCCAAGGGAAAGTAGTGGGTGTAAGAAAATTGTAGGCTGGAGGTCGTCCTCTGATGTTGTGAATCTCAATATGGTGTCCTAGATGCTGTGAAGTGTCTTGATGGAAAATGAACTCCAATCTGTGTTAGCTTCACTGTAGCAGGTCTAGAATGGTAATGTTAGCATGGGAGAAAGGTGGCTGACTAAAATGGCAACTGGAAGGTCAATGCCATTCCTGTAGAGAGAGTGCTGTCATCTTTACACTGACGAGACTAAACACAGACTGGGTGAATGCATTCCAAAACATCTCTGCTCTGTCCATTCTGGGGGAGTTGCCTAACAGGCTAGTCAAGCAACAGCCTGTTGTAACTCATTGAAACAGCTTAACAAAATGTCAGTCCACACATACAATCTTTGGGTATGTCCTGTTACATTGACAAAGCAGATTCAGGCTGAGTTTGGGGGACAATGCATGTGACTGGAAGTAGTTCTGACAATCCTCAACATTGAATCCAGTCTCATAGATGCAAATGTGTTGCTGGTCAAAGCACAGCAGGTCAGGCAGCATCTCAGGAATAGAGAATTCGACGTTTCGAGCATAAGCCCGTCATCAGGAATGCTCCAGTCTCATAGAGTCAGACAGCACGGGTACAAATGTTTCGGTCCAATTAATCCACGCCAACCATAATCCCAAACTAAATTAATCCCATATCCTCCAAATTGTTCCTTTCTATGAACTTATCCTAATGTTTTTTAAATGTTGTAACTGTACCCACATCCACCACTTCCTCTGGAAGTACACCCCAGATACGAACCACTGTCTTTGTTAAAAAGGTGCCCCTCATGTCTTTTTAAATCTTTCTACCGTCACCTTAAAAAATATGCCCCCTAGTTTTGAACTCCCCCACCCTGGGCCATGAAGTTCCAATAGCAAGCAGACAAGTTGGACTAGTTCACTTTAGGAAACATGGTTGGAATAGATGAGTTGGGCCGAAGGGCCTGTTTCCACTCTGTGCACCTCTATGACTCTATGTTCTCCACCTCAATATCAAGAAACTTAACAGGATCAGCCACGTTAATAATGTGGCTACAAGAGCAGGTCAGTGGCTGGGAATTCTATAGTAAGTAACACATCTCTGGACTCTAAAATTATGTCCACCATCTACAAGGCACAAGTCAGAAGGGCAATGGAATAAGCTTGCCATTTTGCTGGATCGGTATAGCTCAATTATTGGGAAAATGCATCCCAATCAAGCCTTGACAAGGCACTTTACTCTCTATCCTGAAAATCCACAGTCAGTGTGTTGTGGCTATGGCACTGTCTTACTCATGGGATTCACTGCAGGAACTTACTAATGTTTCTACAACAGTGCCTCCTCACTCAACAGGCCCCAACCATCTGAAAGAACACAGTGTACTTCACCAAGCAGAAAGGCTTTCTTGAGATGAACAGCCAGATCCAAGTGAGACAGTATCTGTGGATGAGCCAAGATTATAAGGAAGGACCATTGTTAATGTGTAATGATAACAGCAGGATTTATTGACATTCCCTGCAGTTGTCACATGCACCATCATGGATGTTGTAAGTAGCAGTAACATACAACACCAGGAAGCATTTATACAACCCATGATGTCCAAGATTGTGGTGGACAGGGACGTTTTACACTATTTAGACGAGGTTTAGCAATGTAAACATTTAATTCTCTCCATTCACTAATGGGAGGAAGAAGCAAAAGCGATGGGGGGAGAAACTTTCTCACACAACAAATGGGGATAGTGCTGACTGAGAAAGTGATGTAGGCAGATTCAGTCAAGGCTTTTGAGAGGGAATTCCATTTGGAAGAAAGTTCAGTGTTACACAGAAAAGGTTAGGAAGTGGTACCTGGGAAACAGCTCAGTTGAAGACCCAGCACAGATACAGGTGAGTTGTGGCCTCTATTTGTACAGATTCACAAAATGCTGTGTCAGTTCTCTGATTCCATTGATAGTAAAATATTCAGGGAAGAAGCAGTCATCCTATCACATTTGTTCATCCAGCTTACATTGGACAATCAATCTACTGATTCCACAACACAGTGAAAGCAAACCAAGTCCCAGTCACCAACTGGGCAAGGCCGTCAATTTGGAATTATGGGAAACATAGGAACATTAGTCTTCAGAGTAGGAATAGGCCATTTGGCCCATCAAACCTGCTTCACTATTTAACAAGACTAAGGCTAATGGTTCTGGTCTGCAACCCTACTTTTCTTTCCTGTCTACCACCACCCCACAACAGCTCCTGACTCCCTTCTTCATAAGAATTCACTGGAGAGGTAGATTGCAAATATAGACGTTAGCATTCTTTTAGTCTAGGTCATAAGTGATCTTCTGCATGCAAAAGAGGAAGCCTGTGATGGACTATTATTCCCACCAGTGGCCACCAGGACTTTATTTTAACTGGTCATCAGTGATAGTTCAAGTAGTTGTAAGATAATATTAGAAAGTGATGATGGTTTCACTTAGCTCATAAGAGCAATGGTGAGGTTTATTTCTTCAGGGACAGGGTGGTTCTGCATTGCTTCAGTAGCAACAGCAATTCGATAGAGATTGAATTCCAATGTAAAATGTTAGTCATTATTTCTATCAAAAGACAGCAGTGGTTTCAAGAAAGTAGACCGTGTTCCTTGCCACATGCACAACCCCCTCACAATTTGAACAACAGGTTATTCATTTTGAAATGAACAGGCTCAATTGACAGTCAGAATTGCTCAGAAAACCATCACATTTACATTTGCAAATGAATATCCACAACACACTGACTGTGGATATTCAGGATAGAGAGTAAAGTGCCTTGTCAAGGCTCGATTGCAAATGTTATGGTGGGGAGAGGTTACAGTATAATGGGAGGATTTGGAGTTGGCATGCTGATGGGGATGAGGAGGTGGGACATACGGAGTGGGTGAGACATTAGAGTTGGGGTTAGTGACCAGCCATGATTGTACTGAATGGTGAACAGTCTCCTTGAGCTGAATGGTCTACCCATGCTCTTATTTACACTTTCCCTTTCAGTGAACCAGTCAGGATCAAACAGAAAGCTGAACAACTATGACAGTGCTGTGTTCAATTTGCTTTGTTACAGTAACATAGAAAATAGAAGCGTGAGTGGACCATTCTGCCCTTCAACCCTGCTTCTCTATTCATAATGATATCCCAAATCAGCACCCACTTCCTGCTTTTGGCACCTGCTCTGTGATCCCTTTAACCCTAAGACTATATCTGCCTCCTTCTTGGAAATAGTCAATGTCTTGACCTCAACCACGTTTTGTGTCAGAGAATCCCACAGGCTCCCCGCTCACTGGGTGAAGACATTTCTCTTCATTTCAGTCTTAAATAGCCTCCCCTGTCTCCTTAGACTGTCACCCCTGGTTCTAGTTATGCAGAAATGTTGCTCAAATGAACAGGATACCATTCCAAACTCAAAAGGGAGCACTTGCATTTCTGTAGCACCTTCAATGAGGTAAGGCCATCCTAGCGTGCTTTACAGCCAGTGCAGTATGTTGGGAAATGTTGTGCCTATACTAAAAGGAGCATCAATTGTGGGGTGGCTCAGTGGTTAGCACTGCTGCCTCACATCGCCAGGGACACAGGTTCGATTCCAGCCTTGGGCAACTGTCTGCGTGATGCTTGCATATAAATTGAATTGAATTTAGTCTCATGTGTGCTGAGGCACAGTGAAAAGCTTTGTCTTGCGAACAATACAGGCAGATCACAGAGTTAAGATAGTAAATAATAGGTAAACAGCAGCAAAAAAAAATACACGTGAATGTTAAGAGTTTGCGAGTCCATTCTACTAACAGTAGGGTAGAAACTGTTTTGAAACCGGCTGGTGTGTGTATGTGTGTTTAGGCTTCTGTATCTTCTCCCCGGTGATAGCGGTTGTAGAAAAACATTGCCAGGGTGGGTTGGAGCTTTGAGAATGCTGGCGGCCTTTCCTTGACAGCAGGCCTGGGAGATGGATTCTGTAGATGGGAGGTTGGCCTTTGTGATTGTCCAGGCCGAGTTCATCACTCTCTGCAATCGTCTCCAATCACATTCTCCCCGGGTCTGCATGGGCTTCCTCCCACAGTCAAAGGATGTGCAGGTTAGGGTGAATTGGCCATGCTAAATTGCCGATAGTGTTCATGGATAGGTTCAGTGCATTAGTTAGGGGTAAATGTAGAGTAGGAGGGGAATGGGTCTGGGTGGGTTATTCTTTGGAGGGTCAGTGTGGACTAATATGGCTGAATGTCCTGTTTTCACACTGTAGGGGTTCTATGACTCAGTGGCAGTGTGCACATCCCTGCATCAAATGGTTGTGGGTTCAGGACTGTCTCACAGAATCTGGGTTTATTAATGTAGGTTGTCACCTCAATGCAGTACTGGGGGAGAGAGGCTCCCTCTTTCTGAGAAGCTATTACATACAGGTCCTTCCAGCCATTCCAAATGGATGTGAAGGATCAGGGTGATTGGCTGAGCCAAACCGTATCAGTGAGCCAATGGCAGGTAACGAATGGCCTGACTTTATTGCTATTTTGGTTATTTCGATTATAACCATGGCTCCTTTTTAAAGTACCCGTTTGGTTATAATGAACTACAGAGATACCCCACCCCTCTTTTTTCATAATAGGCTAAATTCAAAGAGGTGCGAAGGGATTCTGTGATTTCTTACATTATTAACGAATGCTATCCCAACTTTATCCCTGTGCTAAGCTCAGGCTTTTCATTATTTAGGAGAAAGTGAGGACTGCAGATGCTGGAGATCAGAGTCAAGAGTGTGGTGCTGGAAAAGCGCAGCAGGTCAGGCAGCATCCGAGGAGCAGGAGAGTTGACATTTTGGGCATAAGCCCTCTATAAAGAATGGTTCTTCCAGATGAAGGGCTTGTGCCTGAAACGTCGAATCTCCTGCTCCTTGGGTGCTGCCTGACCTGCTGTGGTTTTCCAGCACCACCCTCTTTTCATTGTCTGACCTAATATCTGCTTATATGTCTCAGTGTCAACATGTATTTTGCACTTCTCCTTTGCAACACTTTAAGACAGTTATTATGTTAAAAGTAATTTATATCAATACAATTGTTGATGATTTATTTTGAACCCGGGGTCTTTTAACATTGTCATCTTTCTGTGTCTACACCACAATGATTGATACACAGTAGCACTGCAACTTTGAGATTGCACTTTATCATTAGTCGTGATGATTATTCATACAGTGATGGATGGGTGACACTCCTCTGTATTCTCTTGTGAAAATATCATCGCACTCAAACCTAAAACCAGCTGGAGCCACATTCCAGCCCAGTTGCTGGACAACTTTTGCCACCTTGTGGCTATTATGTGAATAGCAACTCCTCATAAAACCTCCAGTTCTGCAGAAAATCCAAACGATAATGGCACCTCATTACTAATAAAGTCACAGTCTGACCCGTTCCTTGATGTGCTGCCAGTGGATGGGCAATGAGACTTTTTAGGAATGTTGTGGCAAATGTAGCAAGGCTGCCTTTATAGCACTCAGCCTGTGCACCAAACATTAGAACCTCAGGAGATGTGTTAATGAAGGTGGTGCAGTGGTTCAGTGATTAATACTGCTGCCTCACAGGGCCAGGGGAACTGAGTTTGATTCCAGCCTCGGGTGACTGTCCGTATGGAGTTTACGCGTTCTCCCTATGTTTACATGGGTTTGCCCTGGTTTCCTCCCACAATCCAAATCAGCTACATGTGGGATTATGGGGATAGGGTAAGTGGCTGGGTCTGGCTGGGATGCTCTCTGGAGGATTGGCGCAGACTGTGTGTGCTGAATGGCCTCTTTCTGTGTATAGATTCTATACGGTGACCATTCCACAATGCGGTCTCACTGCCTCAATGAAGATTCGAGGATCTACAGCCATGTTTTGGGGGTTGGATAGTTCAGTTGGCTGGATGCCTGGTTTGCAGCATAGAGTGATGTCAACAGAATGGATTCAACTCCTGATAAGATGATAAGAGGCACAGAGAATCAGATCTCTTTCCCAGACTGGAAATATCAAATACAAGGCACAGGTTCAAAGTGAGAGGGGAAACGTTTAAAGGAGATGTGCAAGGCATGCTTTTAGCACAAGTGGTGTTAAAAGACACTGCCGGGGGCATAATGGAAGCATAAACATTAGCAAAGTTTAAGGGGCATTTAGACAGACACATGACCTGGCAAGGAATAGAGGGATACGGACTATATGCATGCAGATGGGATTAATGGAGAATAACATTGTGGTCAGCACAGACATGGTGGGCCGAAGGGCCTGTTCCTGTGATGTACTGCTCTATATTCCATGTTCTATGTTCAGTTGCCATTATTTCTTAGTCAATTTGACAGCTCTATCTATGTCAACAGTGGCTCAGTTGGGAACCCTTTTGCTTTTGAGTCACAGTACTGTGCAGGCAATGTTGTGTCCTCATGTACCCTCAGCGGTACATGCACCCTGAGACTCACCAGTGCCAGGTCAGAGGCACCACCTTTCAAATTAGGCACAAACTAAGGCCTAGTCTGCTTTTTTATCTGGTTACAAACGATTCCATGCTGCTATTCAAAAGACAGCAGAGAGATCTGTCGAGTATCTTGGTCAATGTTTCCCGGTCAACAAACATCAGTTAAAAAAAAAGTCATTCAGCATATTGGCCCTCGTGGGATCGTGCTGGGTACAACTTGGCCATCATTGGATAATTTAAAAGCTGAGTTACACAGGGTCGTCAAGGGTAACAGGCAGCAAGGTGGAGTTGAGGCCATTATCCAATCAGCCTCAACTGAGTTACAGTGGGGTGGGCATGAGGGGCTGAATGGCCTACATTCATCCAACAAAGAAAGAGGCCGTTCTGCCCATCAAGTTCATACTTGATGTTTCTGTTGTCATGGCTCCATTCTATATTTATTTCACAACGTGCTGTGGTGGGATTTAGACTCACAATAACCGAGACGTCAAACTATAAACTGCTGGAGTATGATGGCCAGTAATGTTACAACAGGAACCATGTGCATCTTCCTAAACCTGTACATACACCTCCCATCAGCAAGTGTTTACCAAGGAAACGATCTGTTCACTGATCTTACTTAAAGCTCTAACTGGGTAACCAGCTCTCCCTGAAGGAGAAATAGCAGGAACAGGTCAGGGCAGAGAATCTCACACACGAGAGGAGTCACCCATAACCTGCTAATCCACAGGGACTGTTCTACTGTCAAGTGAACTCTGCAAGATAAAAGCCCATGCATCCACCATCTATTCAGTCATCTCTTTCAAACTCTGAGATGACAATCGCTCCACTAGCTCTTTGCCTGAGGGCTGGTTTTTTTGGCTTATTGTCAGCCAATGCTGCTTCCTGAGCCATTTTCACTGGCAATGTATGGTTTGCCTAATGCCTTCCACTAACAAGAGCAGATCAAGTAGGCAGTTCCCAAGGTTACCTCAGTTAGAACAGAAATTGAATCTGGACTGTTGGCATCATGCTGAATCACGCGCAAGCCATCGAGCTAACTGAGCTCACCAGCCTCCTGTATACTACGTGCCCACTAACCTTCTGCTGCACAGACTGTCAGCTTCTACATGCTCAGCAACTTCAAGATGTGGAAATCCATGCATCAGCTGCTGAGTGGAACCTCCATTTGGGGTGGTACAGTGGCTCACTGGTTGGCACTGTTGCCTCACAGTGTTTGCACATTCTCCCCATGCCTGCCTGGGTTTCCTTCAGGTACTCCAGTTTCCTCCCACAGTCAAAAGATGTGCAGGTTAGGGTGAATTGGCCATGCTAAATTGCCCATAGCGTTCAGGGATGTGTAGGTTGGATGCATTTGTCAGGGGTAAATGTAGAATAGAGTCATAGTCATCGAGATGTACAACATGGAAACAGACCCTTTGGTCCAACACGTCCTTGCCAACCAGACAACCCAACCCAATCTAGTCCCACCTCTCAGTAGGGTCTGGGTGGGTTACTCTTCTGAGGGTTGGTGTGGACTTGTTGGGTCTAATGCCCTGTTTCCACGCTGTAACAAAAAATGTAGCTGCATGCACAACTTAGGACTGAACATTGCCTGTTAGCCATTAAATCCATGGAATTTGCTAAGTTTTGTTTCCATCACTTCCTCCTGTACTTTTTATTGACCAATATTACAATTATTATCTGAAGTTTCCCGCTCTCACGAGGCCCCCTGGTTCCCCTCTATTGCTACTGTTTCCTGGACCTTCTACTGTGAAGACAAGACACAAAATATATGTCTAACTTCTCTTCCATTTCCTCATTCCCCAGTATAATTGTCTCCTATCTTAACCTCTGTATGATTTGTTTATGTTCTCTATTTTCTTATTTCTTATGCATTCGTAAAAGCTCTTAACCATTTGTTTGGTCAACATACCCTCATTTTACTTTCTGAGGAAGGGTCACCGGAACCAAAACATTAACTCTGATTTCTCTTCATAGGTGCTGCCAGACCTGCTGAGCTTTTCCAGCAACTTCTGTTTTGGGTCCTCACAGTTTACTTTCCCTACTTTTCTTTCAATATATTGAGCATATTTTGTTTGTGTCAAAAACTCGCCCAATACTCAGCTTTTCCTTTTTTTTTGGCAACACTTTTCTGCTTTAATCCGATAATTCCCTGGGTTATCTGTCGCTGAAAAATATTTCTAGTGCAGTTCTTGCTCCTCAAGGGAATCTCCAGACATTGACAATTCGGAGTTAGGAATTATTTCGTTAAATGTCTGTCATTTCTAATCTCCTCTGTAAAGCAATGTTCAATGTGTCACACATTGCTGAGTCGTAATCATTGGCTGATACATATGATGTACCTTACTAGCCATCAGATAATTCAGTACAATCCTTGGATAGAGTAGAGTTACCATTTTATCTAGGCACAATAGATGCAATGATACTTTTACACTCAACAACCCCTCCACCCCAACATTTTTTATTCATTCATGGGATGTGGATGTCACTGGCTGGATCAACATTTAATACCCATCACTAATTGACCTTGAAAAGGTAGTGGTGAGCTGTTTTATTCAACCATGGTGTAGGTACACCTACAGTACTCTTCCAGAATTTTACTGTCCATTTGATGTTAATGAATAATAATGGACGACGTTCATCAATCTGTGACCCCATGGGTTTGGTTAAAATGACCCCTGTATTGTCCAGGAAATTCCCTGTAATTGTGATTTGTGATTTGTGCAATGATACTGAATTTCTGATGGTGTGTATTACTACATTGGTGTTGATAGAGAGGGCTTGTGGTTAAATATTGTGGGGTGGTACAGTAGCTCAGTGGTTAGCACTACTGCCTCACAGTACCAGGGACCCAGGTTCGGTCCCAGCCTTGGGCGACTGTCTGTGTGGAGTTTGCACGTTCTCCCCGTGTCTGCCTGGGTTTCCTCCCACAGTCCAAAGACGAGCAGGTTCAGTAGATTGGCCATGGGAGGTGCAGAGTTCAATGGGTAGGGTGGAGGGGTTGCTCTTTGAAGGGTCAGTGTGGACTCGTTGGGCTGAATGGCCTGTTTCCACAGTGTAGGGATTTGATGACTTAGTTGATGTCTGTACCATAATAAAGCTGGTTACAGGACGTATATAGAATATATGTGTAAAATACCTCATCATTAGAGTAAATATCCTACCTTAAGAGTAACCACTAATTGCACTCAATCCGATTCCACCAAAAATGTTTCAGATCAATCCTTCCTCAGTGGAACGGTACATTATCCTGCCCTACAGTCGAACCAAGAAACCTACACTCATTAATGCAGTCTCCAGTAAAGAGAAAGATTTGGTCACTGGGAGAATGGCCTCCCAGGTTTGCACGTGGACACAACAGCCTGGTGATACTTGCACTTGCTTTCTGAGTCAGTCTCACTCCCGATGATTGCAAATCTTTGTCTTATTGTGGCACCCACCGGCCGGGTCTAAAGAGCTCAGGAAGTCTCACCAAAACCCCTTGACTTACGTCCTGATGATATTCGAAGTGAAGCACATTGATAATGCCCCCTCGTACTTGTTCATAAGGTGGGACCGTGACTGGCCAGAGCTCATTGCTCATTCCTACTTGTTTTGGATGATTTTGGGAGGCTGCACCCTTAAAGGAAACTGACTGACCGTTGCAGTTAAAAGTCAAGAGTGCTCTCCTAATGAAGAGCTTATACCTGAGACATCGACTCTCCTGCTCCTCGGATGCTGCCTGACCTGCTGTGCTTTTCCAGCAACACACTCTCGACTCTGATCTCCAGCATCTGCAGACCTCAGTTTCTCTCCATTGCAGTTAAAAGTCAACTGTGGGTCTGGAGTCACATGCAGGCTAGACCAGGAAGGAGGGGGGGCAGATTTCCTTTCCCAAAGGACAGTGAACCAGATGTGCTTTTACAACAGTCTGCCCATTTTGTTGCCATAATTACTGATCCAACCTTTTATTTTCCAGATTGATTGTGTTTGAATTTATCGGCTGCCAAGTGGAATTTTAACTTGGTGATAGTGAGGACTGCCGATGCCGGAGAGACGGAATGGATAATGTATGGAGCTGGGAAAAGCACAGCAGATCAAGCAGCATCAGGGGGCAGGAAAGTAAATGTTTCTGGTTGGAATCTTTCATCAGGACTTTAACTTCTGGTGGGATCCTAATCTGTGTTTGTTGTCACCTTCGATCTCAATTTTCCAAATATTGTTACAGCCCACTTCACCGTACACAAATTATAATTCATTTAAGCGACACTGAATGACTCATATCAGTAATCCCCACTCTCTCAGAATGCAACTGGTTTCCCAAACTCCCTTTTCAAAACGCTGAAATCCTTAGCCACACTTTAAATTGTTATGACGATTTTGTCTCACTCTATGCTAATTTTTTAAGGTGTAAATCCTTGACTAGTTAGTGAGGGTGTTGACTCAAACATTGAGCTACCAACAAACATTGAATGACACAACAGCCACCATTCCACACCTGCAGATAGCACTGACTAGGAATTAAGTAGCACTTGCTGCTCATTCTGAATTACAGCCTTCGCTCCTCTCACAATCCCCTCTACTTTGTAACCGAACATCATCATTTCACGTTGGTGCTCAGCTTTCCACAGGCTTGCAACTCCCGGCTTTGCTTTCCCTGTTTTTTCTGTTCCCTCTTCAGCCCTATCCATTCGTTTGGGCCCTGCATCTTCCTCTCTCTCCCTTCGATTAAGGTTTTGCTCAACCCCGTGAAGACCTCTGAACCAATGAGAGCAAACCCATAGAGGCATGGAGCCATTGCTTGCGTCCCTCGCCCATGGTGAGTTTGATGGCAGGCATTTAATCAGGCAGGGCAAGGTGGCATGTGGGAACTGATCCCCTTCCTGACTCCGACCTGACTGGGTCCATAGGATCGTAAGAAATAGGTACAGGAGAAGGCCATTTGGCCTTTTGAACCTGCTCCCCCATTCAAGAGGGTCCTGGGTGATTCAACCTTCCTCACGACCACCTACCTGCCCTTTCCCCGTAACCCTTGATTCCCCCAATGATCAAGCATCTCTCTATCTCAGCCTTGAATATACACACAGACAATGTTCCGAAGGAGTTCCGAAGATCCCCTGAGAGAAGAAATTCTTCTTCATCTCAGTCTTACTGTTGCTCCTTTATTCTGAGACTGTGTCCTCTGGTCCTAGACTCTCTCATGAGGGGAAACATCCTCTCAGCATTGACCCTGTCAAACCCGTTAAGAATCCAATGTGTTTCAATGAGGTCACCTCTCATTCTTTGAAACACCAGGGAGTAAAGTCCCAACCTGTTTCACATTTGTTCGTAAGACAATCCCCTCCATGCCAGGGACCATCCTAGTGAACACTCTCTGAACTGCCTCCAATGAAATGATCTTAAACAAGGGGACCAAAAGTGCTCACAGTATACCAGGTGTGGTCTCACCTGTGTACGGTTGTTTAAGAGACATAGTTCATGGTCAGAAGGCCCAGGGACACTCTTGCTGACCTGCTGCCAACTGAGGTTCCAAAGTGGGCAATTCATGACCATTTCATGACCACATCTTGTGCCCTTGCTCCTAAGACGTTCACCTGTGACCTCCACCCCATGCACCCAATACCTGCCAGAGCTTACTGCTCATCCAGAAAGCAGCACTCACCTGAATCCACCACCAATGGCAGCTAACACATTCCTGCCCACATTGACTATGGGACCTGCCAGAGGTGGTCCCAAGCCCTTTAAATCTTCACATGAATCACGTGGGTGCTGGTTCCTTACACCAAGGTGGAGGTGACTCCCAAGTCCTGCTCCTCCTTTGGGGACAGCCCCGCGATCGTTCTCCTCTGAGC
Source organism: Hemiscyllium ocellatum (assembly GCF_020745735.1). Classification (NCBI taxonomy): domain Eukaryota; kingdom Metazoa; phylum Chordata; class Chondrichthyes; order Orectolobiformes; family Hemiscylliidae; genus Hemiscyllium; species Hemiscyllium ocellatum. The sequence continues at coordinate 36,181,424 of NC_083434.1, forward strand.
AGAGAAGAGAGACCTAATAAGAACGATGAATAATAAGGATGAATAATCCATAATGAGGGAGGGCTTTTGACAGGACAAGATGGAGAGAAACCACTTCCTCTGGCAAGCGGGTTGGTCACCACATGTCATGGATTGGAAGTGGTTCTACGTGAATGTGGAGGGGGAGTCAGGTTCCACAGCCATCAGATTGACAACATTATGGAGGAGAAGCAGGGATGTGTGAAAATATGCCCTCTAGTTCCTTTTAGGGTTTGCAGACAATTTACTGAGGGGCAGGACCCTTCAAACAAACATTGTAAGAGGGAAGGTAGTGGCCTGTGTGGGACCTTTTGGTGTCGTTTCCCTAGCCACACAGCTGAGAGCAACACCGATGTGCCACTAAATTGGACAGCTCTTCCATATGGGCAACCACAGGCACAATGAACCGAATGGCCTCCTTTTGTGCAGCAGGATTCTATGAGACCAGGTCAACGGGATGACCACCTTGCTGTCAGTGTTCCATATCTTCTCAAATAGCAGCTAGAAAGTGGGATAGGCTACATATGACACCTTTTGAAATCTCTCAATGCTAATTGAAATTCGCAATTGTGATGGTTTTCACAGCAAGGGGGAGATAACCAGGATTAGGTTGCAAAAGGGGCTCAAATTGGTTGAGATTTCTTCCTTAAATCTCTCTCTAGTCAGGCAAAACTGATGATTTCAATGACAGGGCCATGTTTAGGTCCTGCTGTTTATCTGTGGAAGAGCTGTAAATATTTAACCCATTTTGATTCACAATTAGCTACTGGGCGATTTCATACGGAATTGCAGACCCTCTGGAAAATGACATCAATGTCTCAGCAGACAGAGATTTATAAACTGTAATGGAGCTATTACATCCAGGTGAAGAGGAATCAGCTGTCTTCTTTTCAACCTCCTCTCTGTCAGTCACAACGAATAACATCTTAACGCACAGCGATATCACACACATCAATTTGAAAACTGAAACTAGTAAGCAAACACATGAAAGAGCCCCAGTTATAGGGTTTTCTATGGTTAAGGAAAAAGGCACTAACCTAGAGGAAAATGCCACATCAATCCAGGTATAAACACAGGTTATACGTTTAAAAAGGACAATAAAAATGAAGTTAAAAATCACACAACACCAGGTTATAGTCCAACAGGAGCGTCGCTCCGAAAGCTAGTGTGCTTCCAATTAAACCTGTTGGACTATAACCTGGTGTTGTGTGATTTTTAACTTTGTACACCCCAGTCCAACACCAGCATCTCCAAATAAAAATGAAGGCTATGCAATTGAAACCTTCTTAGATTTATTCAGGTATTCGATGTTTAAACCTCAGACTACAGTCATTAACGGATGCACTAAGAACTGGCAAAATCTTTGAGATGTCAGTGAGTGTTTTTTTCCCAATTTGTTTTTTTCACTCAAGTGTTGTTTTCTGAGGTGATGAGGGGAATGGACAGCCTTCTAGTCCTTGATGTCATGTTTTTGCTCTGCTCTGATGCTCCAAAACACCTATTGAAATATAGTCTGGTGTGTATTCCTAAGTCTGGTTCCATTGTCTTTCCAAGCAGGCTATCTATCACCTTGCATTTCCCAATTATCTGAGAAATGTGAATTACAACAAATTTCTTGACATTAACTCAATCGTCAGGTTTCAGTGCCCTCACAAAAAGTAGTAATTTCAGTGCAGCTGGTTTTGTTTATTCCAGATGGTTTTCATGAAATTTGCCTCAATCATTGGTCATTGAGTCAGAGATGTAAAACACGGAAACATTCAGTCCAACGCCATCCATGCCGACCAGATATCCTAACCCAATCCAGTCCCACTTGCCAGCACTTGGCCCATATCCCTCTAAGTCCTTCCTATTCATATACCCATTCAGATGCTTTTTAAATGTTGTAATTGTACCAGCCTCCACCACTTCCTCTGACAATTCATTCCATACATGCACCACCCTCTGCATGAAAATGTTCCCCCTTAGGTTCCTTTTAAATCTTTCCCCTCTCAACTTAAACCTCTGCCCTCTAGTTTTAGACTTCCTATCCAAGGGAAAAGACCTTGGCTATTCACCCTATCCATGCCCCTCATGATTTTATAAACTTCTATAAGGTCACCCCTCATCTTACGACGCTCCATGGAAAATAGCCCCAGCTTATTCAGCCTCTCCCTATAGCCTAACCCTGGCAACATCCTTATAAATCTTTTCTCAACCCTTTCAAGTTCCACAATATTTATCCTGTAGCAGGGAGACTAGAATTGAATGCAGTGTTCCAAAAGCGGCCTAACCAATGTCCTGTACAGCTGCAACATGACCTCCTAACTCCTATACTCAATACTCTTGACCAATGAAGGCAAGCATACCAAACATCGCCTTCATTATCCTATCTACCTGCGATTCTACTTTCAAGGTCATTTTAGTTCTGCTTTTTGTTCTTTTTATAAAAGTCTCAGATGTAACAATCAAATAATGAAGGTTAACACTTGCTTTACCATTATTGCAACAGAGCATTTATCTCCAGAAGTGTGAAGTAGTTTCCTCTGTACAATGGTGCATTGCAAGATGGCGCTGGACATGACTGACTCCTTGCGAGCTCCTGTGTGCAGACCTAAGTTTCCTATTTCCTACAATCTTTCTACACTCTTTAAACTTAATAGCATGCTTTTAAAAATTACTAATAACTCTGATTTATCTAAACTCATAGGTTTGAAGCTCCTATAATCCTACTCACAAACTCTTAACACTCGTCTGTGCCTGTGTTTTTATTTTTGCCAATTTTTATCTATTATTTGCTATCTATGCTACTTAACTCTGTGATCTGCCTGTATCGCTCGCAAGACAAAGCCTTTCACTGTCCCTCGGTACATGTGACAATAAATTCAATTCAATTCAGATTGTTCATCATTCATGTGTGTTATACAACTCCTCCCAATTCTCCAAGCCACACATTGGTTTGCACCAGTAACTTCAACAGAGATTTCACTTTGTGAAACTGGGGCTGGGGGATGGGGAAGGGGTTTGCAAACACTTGTTTTCCATTTGCCTATTTCAAAGGTGTGAAATTGGCAGAATGGAGTTCAGTTTCACCAGAAAGGGTCTGGTGAAAGAGTTCAGTATCTGAGCTGTGCTTAGTGCCAATTTCTGATGAAGGGGTCCTGCCCGAAATGTCGATTTTCCTGATCCTCGGATGCTACCTGACCTGCTGTGCTTTTCCAGCACCACTCTAATCTTGACTCTGATCTCCAGCATCTGCAGTCCTCACTTTCACCTCAGTGCAATTTAGTTGGGTTGTTGTTAGGTGACCCTGCTAACAGTTAACACAGGCATCAGTACAATTGCCCCTGCAGTGGGGAACTAGTGAAAAGTATCATGGGCAGGAGGGGAAAAGTAAGGACGCCCATTTTGCAGAAGCACATCCTAGCTTTACCTCCTTTCTTAGGTATTCCAGCTCTTTCCTGGATGGTCTCCCATTGTTTTGAACTCATCCAAAACTCCAATTGCTAAATTGTATCCAGTTTCATTCATGTATCACTCTCTGTGCCCATTGATTTCCACTGGCTCCCAGATTAACAATACCTCAACCTTAAAACTCTCATCCTGGTTTTCAATTCAAATCTGTCACGCCAACCATCTTTGTCTTCTCTCTCTTGCTGTCTCTGAAGCGGTCACTCAGGATTGAGGAGGACTTGCTCCCTCTTCACTCCGATGTGTTCTGAGGTGGCTGGTGAGTCGAATCCACCGTGTACCCTCTGCCACATATGGGGCAGGTGATGCTTTGAAAGGTTGGGTCCAGAGGTCTGAATGCTCCCTCCAATACCTCCCCCTTGCCTCTCTCCAATCCTGACAAAGCCTTTCAATGTATCGGCCCCTTCCTTAACGAACCATCTCCAATTATGGTCAAGCAAAGATCAGGGTTTCCCATAATTTGTCAGAGTTGCTCATGCTCATTGGGGATGCTTTGAGGACATGATTTGTCTATGATCCTGGATAATGGTGGCATGGTGTCTCAGTGGTTAGCACTGCTGCCTCACAGCTCCAGGGGCCTGGGTTTGATTCCCACCTCAGGCAACTGTCTTTGTGGAGTTCGCACATTCTCCCCGTGTCTGCATGGGTTTCCTCTGGGTACTCCAGTTTCCTCCCAAAGTCCAATGATGTGCAGGTCAGGTGAATTGGCTATGCTATATTGCCCATAGTGTTAGGCACATTAATCAGGGGTATACATAGGGTGGGGGAATGGGTCTGATTGGGTTGCTGTTTGGAGGGTCGGTGTGGACTGGTTGGGCTGAAGGGCACACTGCAGGGAATTTAATCTATTTCCGATTTGTTCTAGCCCTACAATCCTCATGGACATCTGTGCTCTACTATTTCAAGGTCTTTTGGTCATCGTCACTCTCCATCACTCTGCTATTGTGCTAAAACTTTTGGATCTGAAATTGCCTTCTTCAACCTCCTTCTCTCTCTATCCCTCCCTTTCTTTTACAACACTACTCAAAATTTATTTCTTTGACCAAGTTTCAGCCGCCTGAATATCGTGTTATAAATACCATGTTGTCTTATTTCCTTCATTTTTGAATTGTGAACTAAAGAAAGGAGGATACTGCCTTTTCCAAAGAGACTGTATAAGGAGACAGCTGCAGTTTTAAAAATCATATTGACTGGAGCACATCACACGTGCTGAATTGTCCTGGTATAGGGAGACCAAACACCAACACGACGGAGTTGATGGCTCTGAACGAAGAGAAATTTACGGGACAACAGAGGCCTCGTTGGCTCCTGACTCAGTGACCATGGTCTGTGTGGAGCCTGAGCAGCAGAGGCACACCCAGCTTGAAAAAGGGGACACATCCAAACATCTCTGTCTCTCCTCTGTGTGGAAGTATGAGAAAGTTTCCAGTTTCCACAACCGTTTCTCGAAAATGTCTTAGTGAATGAGGAATAAAGCACCTTTAAAGAGAGTGAAAGGATAAATTCATAACGAGTGGATGAAAGAGAGCAAAGAACAGCAGAGAAGAAGTAAAAAGGAATTGTAAGAAACCGAAAGTAAACAACATCTCGATCTATGGAGTCCGGGCTGGTGCTATTAAATTGTATTTCCCTGATGTTTTATTCCTTTTCCATCTTTTGTTTCTAGATCTTGTCTGTCTTTGTGCATCAGTCTGTCTGTGAAGGGGAGATTTTAAGAAAGGAGAGAGTTCAAGCTGTAGAGTTATAAATCAGCAATTCATATTTCTGAATTTCCATTGGTGAAAGAGATGGTGTTTGTAACAAACAGTTACTTTCTTGTTAAGTGCAGAAACCTGGTGAGTGTTTTCTTTCAACCTGAGCTCATTGGTTGGGTAGATTTGTGAACTTTTGACAGATTTGATTAAGTCTTTTCGCATTTGTGTCAATTCCAGGAAGAGTGGGTGTTTGATTTCCAGAGCACGACTCCATGTGAGATGTGACAATGTTGTGTGACTTTCTTTTGTTGGTTGTTCCTGTGAAGTGCTTCAAGATGGTTTGCTACATTAAAGGCACTATACAAATGCAGGTTGCTGTTGTTGTTCCCACTCCACTTCAGTTTCATCCTCACCAATCATACGGGTGATAAATTCCTGCTACTTTTGGATGGCACCATGTCACAAATTGTTAACCTTTCATTTTCTCTTTTCAAGTTCAGAAGTCCAGTGCAGTCCCTGGAAAAGTGAAGGAATGAGACAGAGACAGGAAGCATTATCCAAACTTACAATTACAGACTCCAGCTCAAGCAGTGTACTGGCGGTTCAGAGAGTAGGGTAGAGGGATCTACATGGGGATGTACACCCTGCACCAATGCGCAGACGCTAGGGCAAGGGAATACTCTGAGTCAGTAAGCAGCTCCCTTTGTTCTAGCTAGCTCACCGAGATATCCAACGAGATGCAAGTTGGGTGGATTGGCCACGCTAAATTGCCCATTGTGACCAGGGATGTGCAGGCTAGGTGGGTTAGTCATAGGAAATACAGGCTTACAGGGATAGGGTAGGGGAGTGGGTCTGGATGGGATGTTCTCCGGAGGGTCGCTGTGGACCCAGTGGGCCGAATGGCCTGCTTCCACACTGTAGGGATTCTATGATTCTGTATCCTCTTGCCTTTTCTCACTGTTCGTGACAGGAATTCTCAGAGCTTCACCAAAACTGCCATGTTAGCGGGTCAGAAATTGGAAGACCTTTTTCCATTTTCACTTGTGCGAGAACTACAGGCACCACAGGTAAAAGTGAATTTCTCCTTTTAGGAGGTCGAGGCTGTCTCTTAATGGTGCCAGCAACAAACTCCATTGACGCACCCCATTAAATGAGCTGTACCCTTTGGTCCACCAACTGGGGCCTGAGTTTAACCCATTGGATCACATTTATCACTCATGTACAATATTCATTCAGTGCCCCAAAACAATCTTAAATTAATTGCAACCTTTTGCTTTGTGATTATGAATGAACTTGTTCCATTTTATGTAAAATTGACCAGAACATCCATATGGCTCCTTATTTGATTTCACTTAATTAAAGTCTCTACAATAAAAGGCAAATTATTCAACTGTAGTGTAGACATTGATTCCATTAAATCCCTTTCAGATTTTGAACTGTTACAGACTTGTGATTTCAAGGGAAACATTTAAGGTGAAATTAAACCAAAGTTACTGCTAGTAATCTGACAAGAAACAGCGCAAAGGACTGGTCTTCTAGCCCAGATAAAAGTAATATTGATGTTATTCATTCACGGGATGAGAGCATCACTGGCCTTGCTAGCATTTATTGCTCATCCCTAATTTTTAAGAGTCAAACATGTTGCTTTAGGTCTGGAGTCACATGTAGGCCAGACCACGAGATTTCCTTCCTGAAAGGGCATTAGTGAAGCAATCAACTGTGGATTCATGGTCATCATTAGACTTTTAATTCCAGATGGTGAAAAATGAGGACTGCAGATGCTGGAAATCAGAGTCAAGATTAGAGTGGTGCTGGAAAAGCACAGCAGGTCAGGCAGCATCCGAGGAGCAGGAAAATAGATGTTTCGGGCAGGAGCCCTTCATCAGGACCTGATTCATCATTCCTGATGAAGGACTTTTGCCCGAAACGTCAATTTTCCTGCTCCTCGGATGCTGTCTAACCTGTTGTGCTTTTCCAGCACCACACCAGGAACCCAGTTTCGATTCCAGCCTCGGACAACTATGTGTGTGGAGTTTGCACGTTCTTCCCGTGTCTGCGTGGGTTTCCTCCGGGCTCCGGTTTCCTCCCACAGTCACAAAGATGTGCAGGTCAGGTGAATTGACCACGCTAAATTGCCCATTGTGTTAGTTGCATTAGTCGGAAGGAAATGGGTCTGGGTGGGTTGCTCTTCGGAGGGTCGGCGTGGACTTGTTGGGCCAAAGGGCCTGTTTCCACACTGTAGGGGAATCTAATCTAATCTAATCTTGATTTAATTACAGATATTTATTGAATTCAAATTCTATCATCTTCCACGGTAGGAATCAAACCCAGCTCCCCAGAACATTACCTGGGTCTCTGGATCAATAGTCCAGGAATTATACCATTAGGCCATTGCTTCCCCCCATTGGTGATTTGTGATAAAAAGCAAAGTGTTGGATAGACTCAGCAGGTCTGGCAGCATCTATGAAGAGAGAAAAACAGAGTTATGATTAGATTAGATTCCCTACAGTGTGGAAACAGGCCCTTCGGCCCAACAACTCCACACCGACCCTCTGAAGAGCAACCCACCCAGACCCACTAGCGTCTGACTAATGCACCTAGCACTACAGGCAATTTAGCATGGCCAATTCACCCTGACCTGCACATCTTTAGACTGTGGGAGGAAACCAGAGCACCCGGAGGGAACCCACGCAGACATGGGGAGAATGTGAATCAAACCTGGGATCCTGGTGCTGTGAGGCAGCAGTGCTAACCACTGAGCAACTGTTATCATCTAAAGTTCAAAGAAACTCCTCTTTGGAACTGAAGGGGTCTGGAAAATGGTGGGTTTTTTATACTGTTGACAAAGGGGAAGCAGTAACGAAAGAAACAGATGGTGAGGATGCCCAGACTAAAAGATAAAAGGAGCAGCGATCTAGTAGAGGAGTGATAAAAATGAAAGGTAGGTGTTAATGAAAGGTGGTTAATAGCAGCCAATGGAGAGAGGTCAGCTCTTCTGAGAGTAAACCCTAGCAAGTGAGGCAATTGGAGGGAAGAGGGATGCCATCAAAATGGAGGACAGTATTCACAGTCTGAAGTTGTTGAACTAAGTGTTTAGTTCTGAAAGCTGCACAATGCCAAGTGGAAAATGTGGTGCTGTTTCTCAGGCAGGCTGGGGCCAGAAATGTGATTGTGAGAGCAAGGCGGTGTACTGATATGGCATTTGTGGACGGCACGGTGGCATAGTGGGCGGCACGGTGGCACAGTGGTTAGCACTGCTGCCTCACAGTGCCAGAGACCTGGGTTCAATTCCTGCCTCAGGCGACTGACTGTGTGGAGTTTGCACGTTCTCCCTGTGTCTGCGTGGGTTTCCTCCGGGTGCTCCGGTTTCCTCCCACAGTCACAAAGATGTGCGGGTCAGGTGAATTGGCCATGCTAAATTGCCCGTAGTGTTAGGTAAGGGGTAAAGTAGGGGTATGGGTGGGTTGCACTTCGGCGGGTCGGTGTGGACTTGTTGGGCCGAAGGGCCTGTTTCCACACTGTAAGTAATCTAATCTAATCTAAGTGCGTGGAAGGCGAGGGTGAGAGCGGAGATGTTTGGCCATGCCAAATCGAGGCAATCCCATTGTGGGCAGACTAGAATGAATAGTACAAATGAAACACTGCTTCACCTGGGAGGTATGTTTGGGATTGTGGTCACTGTGGATTGAGGAGGGTTAAAGGGCAAGTGTTACTCTGTCTGTCACAATGTGTTGGACCTGGGGGGGACAAAATCAGAGTCCAACAGGTTTGTTTGAATTCACAAGTTTTCAGAGCACTGCTCCTTCGTCAGGTGAAGTCACTTCAGAGCGTCAGTGTGGACTCAAAAGCGTGTGATTTCAAATTAACCTGTTGGACTGTACCCTGGTATCGCATGACCTCTGACCTTCTTTGATTGCATGGGAAGGTGAAGAAGTGAGGAAGGAGTGATAGAGGAGTGCTCCAGGATATCTTAGAGGGAACGGACCCTGCAGAGTACTGATGAGGGAGGGGAGGGGAAGGTGTGTTTGCCTGCATCAAACTGCTGGAGATTGCTGATCAGTTAGCCCAAACTCTTTCGGACAGTCAGGGAGATACTTCAATTGATGTTAATGTACAGTAACAAATGGCCCATGCCCAGAGAGCAGTATGGTTAATAGCAGATATTACAGAGTCCAGCTCAATAGATCACCACTCATTCTTACAGTTTGAATGTCTAACCAGGCAGATGAACCAAAATAACCATTGACTGATGCCCCTATACATGCGTTGGCTGCGGTATGTCGCTCCCTTGATGCCATGACGTAAGGTTCCGGGTTCAAGACCTGTTTGAGTGCAAAAGACAAGACCGGGGTCCGAGTGCAGTACTGAGGGAATGCTGTACTTTCCTTGTGGCTGTATTCTGGTTTGGAATGTAACATTAAAGCAAGCCCCCATTTGCCTGATTTTAGGTGATGCAAAAGATCTTATGGCACTGTTTGGAAGGAGAGCAGGGGAGATTTCCATACCCCACCCCGTGTCTTAGGGATCCTTTTTCAACTTCACAAGGAAACAGATGATGGAGGCCCCCATCATGTTGTTGTTTGTGGGAGAATGTTTGTGGCTACTGTCTCCCATGTTACAGTAGTGGCTATGCTTCGAACACACCTCAGTGGGCAGTAGAGAGGTCTCGTAGTTGTGAAAAGTATAAATCTTTCATTTTCAAAACAAAATAAGGAAGGATGTGCAATGACTAGACACCTTTTTCTCAACTTTCAAAACACTCCAGCAAATCAAAACAACAAATACCATTATCCACCAGAACCAAGCTGGGGGAGTGACTAAATCTGTTTACAGTACAAGTGTAGATGCATGAAAAGAGTTTGCTGTGGTCTAACATTGTGGATCCCATTACATGACATCAATAGAATCCCTCACACACAGCAGGAAAGCAAGTCCCTAATTCCCATTGCGTGTGAGTTCCCGATCTGGTTCCACTTGTACACAATCTCTTCCATGACTGCCAGGTTTCTGTAAGTTCGCAACAATTTCCATTAGTCACACTGTTAATAAATGTAGATTCTTTTTATTATTACAGTTTCTGTGCATTGCACTCACATAAAGCAACAAATCCCCCAAACGGAAATCTCAAATCTGAATATTGGGTCAGTAGGAAACGGCCGTGGAAAACAGAGAGCAGTCAATCTTTCCTGAAAGCACGTCATTTCAAACCACAAGTGTCTTTATAGGATCTGTGAGGCACTTAGCTCCCCTGCTGCTCCCCTGTAGCGTTGTGGAAATAATTCTCTGATTATACGCCTCTGTCAATCATGGGACATTAGCAGCCAGCAGAGACCCAGTCACAGCCATCAATCAGACCCTGTTCAGTTTCAGCCTAGTTTCCACTTTCTTGAGAATTTAGCATGCATAATAAATCCTTAGAAATGAGGAGAGCATAAAGCTGTAATTTAATCTGGGCTCCAAATATCACTCTTAGTCATTTAAATTTCTCACTGGTGAATTATGGCGATTAAATGATCCTGTGATTTAAATGGAGAATATAGAAAAATGAGTGACTTCAAGGAATCAATTTTTTGAAGGTTTTGCTTGGCATCAGAGCAGAGTCGAGCAAATGAAAATACAAATGTGTTGAAACCAGAACACATAAACAAGCCTGACCTCACTATTTTTTACATTTTGATTGAACCCTCTGCAGTTTCCAAGGAGATGGTGGTTTGGGATGGGTAGTGTGTGTGTGTGTGTGTGTGTGTGTGTGTGTGGGGACTGGGGGAGGAGAGGACATGGGGTGGGAATAGGCTGATTTCAAAGGCAGCGTATTTAAAGGGGGAGGTCTTGATTTAAATATTTATTGCAGAGGCGGGAAACCCGAAAAGGAAACAGAAAGTGCTGGAGAAACTCAGCAGGTCAGGCAGCGTCTGTGGAGAGACAGTTAATATTGCATGACCGACATGACTCTTCTACAGAAGATGCTCGATTTGCCCGACTCGTGGGGATACGGTGAGACAGGAGGTGATGGGGAACCCGGAATTAGGGACTGCACTACCTCCTCACGCACTGTGGAGGACAAATTCCTGGGTGAGTCATCTACCATACGTGACTGACTATCATTAGGCTACAGGAGCTACATGCTGAAGAGTGGTTAAGACTTCATTGGGGTGTAGTTGGGGAGGGGAGGGGGTGCATGGAGAGATCAATCAGGGATTGCTGAGCTGGAGGAGGGGGTATGGAAAAGAGAAATGGTTGATCAGGAGAAGTCTGATTGTGGGAGGTCAACAGCAAGTGGCTTTCCATTGGAGGGCGAATGAGGACATAGTCAACTAACGAGAGGTCAACTTGGAAGGGAGCATCAATCTCATTCAATCCAATTGAGGGTCTTCAGTTGAGTGGGGCACCGCCAATAATGGGTGGGAGTGGGTAAAGGGCGGGAGTGGGTAATGGGCAAGTGGTCAATCAGAGGGAGATGGTTGATTAGAGAGGAGGCAGATTGGAGGAGGCACCAATCAGAGGTGAGATCAACTGTGAGGGATGGAGTATTGTTGCATTTGGTTGATCAGGGATTGTGGGGGAGGGGTTGAAAATTGTGAAGTTGGAGAGAATGAACCATTGGGTGGGCAGCTGACCTTGAGTGGGAGGTCAGAGGCCTCAGGAAGGGAGTGGTGTTGGAGCGTAGAGATCTCAAATCCCACAGGCAGGAGCAGGGTTTGGAGGTCAGGTAGAACAGGGTGATGTCCCACCTTGGGGTGGGGGTACTGATTGATTGATACGTGGACACAATGGATGAGGATGGCGGAGGAGCTTGTGTCACCGGGTGGAGGCAATGACAAATAGCAGAGGTTCCTTGGGCAGATATCTGTATCTAGGAGATGGATGTGGAGGCTCTGATCTACTGAAACCTTCAATCCTTCCCTCGATCCACTTTCCTGAGATTACAGGAAACCAGGGCAAAGACAATTAAAGTGAAAAGCTGACTGACAATGTGGTTTGTAGCCTTGTTGTATTTTAAAAACCCATCTGTTCCATTTACTCTT